>NW_026057577.1:16259679-16435484 GCF_023721935.1 Panthera uncia | reverse complement strand
TATATATATATATATATATATATATATATATATATATATATATTTTATTTCACAATCATCCAAACAACTTAAAACCTAGGCCAATTTTTGAAGTACAATAAATCCCCAAATTGAAGCACAAATGAAGCTTCTCAATCAGTCCCACTGATCTTTTCCTTGACCATTTAGTCAGGTGATTAAAGAAACATTTCTTTACCGTGTACAGTGCCCCTTCAAACAAGCTTTTGACTTTTGAACATGGCCGTCAAGTCTGGTTCATTCAGTGCCCATGAAACTCAGTGCACTTGTTTCTTTTACTGATAAGAGAGCTCTGATTACATATTTCCACCAGAATTTTCAGAAAGCCGTTTTGCCAAAATCCTGGAGAGGAAGAGTTCAGGTTTAGTGCAATCAGCAATAAGAAATTTTGTCTATTAGCTAGCTAAATTGGCAGGAAATCAGAAATTCTGGGTCTTGTTATGTTTTCTAAAATGGCTACTGCCTGCAGCTGAAATTAAAGAAAACAGAAGCATGTCTGTGAGATGCCGATTTTCAGGAATTTGTTTCAGGAAACAGAGAGACCTTGTCTCAGAGACAAGAGTATCCCTTTTTGACGGGTGACTAACACTGTTCAGCTTTTATGTTAGAACCTGTTTATCAGAATTTACATTTTACTGGTACTTTGGGTATTGATTCTTCTAAGAAAATTGATAAACTAGTAAATTAAGAAAGGATGCACATGTACAGGCTGTGTAAATTAATAAAAATTCCCCAAATTAAAAAAAAAGAAGTTTTAGATCAATTATAAAATATATAATCTGGAAAATAGTAATCCTTCCTGTCGTATTCATCCAATTTTGGCGGATTTATCAAGTAATGATTTTTCTCTAGGACACATGACAACAACAATAGAAATCAACTGACAAAATAGGAAAGGCAGTGCATTTCTGAGTTCTATAAAAATCCTCATGCTTAATATTTTCCTTTCTATTCAGACTCCTATTAATCTACTACACATCTAAATTTCTTTACTATTTATATACACGTACACACACACACACACACACACACACACCCTTGCACTCACACAAATACCATATATTTAAAGCAAAGTTCTGTCTCAGTCGCAATACACAAATATACTTAAGCTAAACTGATAGTAGTTCTTGTCCTTCTGTAGCCACACTGAATTTACATAACGTGTGATAGGTAGAAACCCTGCCCAACTTAAATTTCCCATGAACTGCGTTAAAGACAGACATGTGGGCAAACTAAACATCTGGTTGTCTGTGCCTTATCTGACATTAAAAAAAAAAAGAAAGGGGGGTGCCTGGGTGGCTGAGTCGGTTAAGCGTGCACTTCGGCTCAGGTCATGGTCTCACAGCTTGAGAGTTCTAACCCCACGTCGGGCTGTGTGCTGACAGCTCAGAGCCTGGAACCTGCTTTGGATTCTGTGTTGCCCTCTCCTTCTCTGTCTCTCTCTCTTAAAAAAAAAAAAAAAAAAAAAAAAAAAAAAAGAAAGAACCAGAGGTTTTGATTTATCTGGTAAAGGTAATTGACATAAAGGAATCCCTTGTTCCCTAAGAATAATTGTTACCTGGTACAGTCACAAACAGAATCCATCAAAAATAGAAATAAAAATGTCATCATGACCAATAGAAAACATTTAATTTAAATTCTATGTGGAAAAATAAAGCAAATTTATTTATTGTGTGTATACCAAAAATTTGTCCTCTTAAATATTTGATAATTACAAATAGAAATAACATATGAACCAATAATTCCACTACTGGGTATTTGCCCAAAGAAAACAAAACACTAATTTGAAAAGATAGATGTCCTATTTTTTTTTTTTTATGGCTCATTAGTGTTTAATTATTTGAACAGGGGAATGAAAAAAAAAGCATGGCAAGACAGGCCTGGCTTTAAGATTTTTTGTATTCAATTCATGCTACTTTCACATCATCTCCAATTAGCTGCTACACATAAGTGACAGCTGTGGAAGGCTGGATATCCATCAACATGAATGAAGGAATCATGTTTGTTTCCAAGGCATTATGTGCTCCAGTGGCAGGACCTGGGTTAACATAAAATTTATTTTCATGCTCGAATGCTTCAAATTTGTGTGTGTGTCCTGAGATAAGAATGTCCACATCAGACACACTCTGCAACGGGGCTAAGCTGGCTGTGCCTCCCCAAGGAATAACTTGATGCCCAGGGAACCAGCCAATTCTAAACTGCCTATCAGTCAGCCCTTTCTGGTCTGGATAATTCAGAGTCCCACGAACATCTCCTCTCACAATACGAACCTCACTGATCTGAGTTTTGAGATAGTCATAACTCTCTTTGCTCCAAAGGTGTCCCGTACAGAGAAGGGGCTGAATCTTTCCTGGCACCACCAGTTTCTTGAATGTAGCTGGCAACCTGTTGCACCAGTGTGGGATGTAAAGTCTCCTAATACACTGTGGTCCTGTCACTGGGCTCAGCCCAGTCTTGGCAATCACCACCACCTTCTTCCTCTGTGACCTAGTTTTTAGGATGGACTTTGAGGGTAATTTTGCTGACAAATGTGTAAGACAACACATTACTAATTCCTGTGTTTTACTGTTGACCTTTGCCATGTGACCTTAAGAGAGTATTTTGCAAAAAAAAAAAAAAAAAAATCCAAAAATTTTACAAATTGTTTTCAAGGTTGCTATGGATCCTTTGATATTCCAGTCATTGTTTCTGGAAACACCTTTCCTTCCACCATTCTTACTGACCCCTTTTCAGTTAACTGGTATAATTTGATTAGATCCTTATCTATGAAGAGTTTTGATATGATTCAAGTCATTCTCCAATACAAATTTTATGCAATCTCTGAAGATATTTGCAAATTTACTGTAGAATTCCTTTCCTTTTTTTCTTTTTTAATTTTTATTGGTTGGTCTTTGCAGTACTCGGCTACCTGTGGGACGCTTTCTAACAAAGGACTTGATGAGATGAGGTAAGTTACTCACTAGTGATAAGCCACAGAGGGGTGTTTGAGTGTAGATTAAATATTTACAAATATTCGGATAATTGGAATGTACTTTCAACATCTGGAGCTTCAGAAACTTGTGGAATAAACACTACATATAATGGGCAATCTTAGAGCTTCAAGAAATCCTCCCAAACATAAAACATACTTTTTCAGGTGATGATAACCAAACACTGGTTATAAAATAGAAATTCTACCAGCAACTGCCAGGTAAGATATATTTGGCTTGCTTGTACCAGTTTTCATCTGCAGCTATAGTTTTAATCAGTTTGTAAAGGAGGATAGTTCCCATTAGTACCCCAGGTTCTTTGGAGCTCTTTCTTTAGTTATAAATTGCAATTATTTGGGAAGCCAAAATAGTCCATTTCGCAGTGCAGAGGAGCTGGTGATGATTAATTACAGAAGGATTTTCAAAAACTTGTGTACAACATGGACAGTTTCTTTCCATTCACAAAGTTGCCATTAGCTTATGAAATATGTTATATTGTAACATTAATTAGTTGACCATGACATAATGATTTCAAAAAGATAACTATAGTTGATCAACCTTAGAAAAACTTCCTGGCAACCAAGGGAAATTGTCTTATTGTGATATAAAAAGAACACCTCTCAGAAACAAATAATTTAAATCTTAGCTATCTTTTAAAAGCCGCTAGTGAGTTATATAAGCTTAAGAATTAAAGGTTCTGGTGTGCATGGGTGGCTCAGTTGGCTAAGCGTCAGACTTTGACTCATGTCATGATCTCACAGTTCAAGCCCCACGATGGGCTCTGTGCTGACAGCTCAGAGCCTGGAGTCTCTGTCAAATTCTGTGTCTCCCTCTCTCTTGCTCTCTGCCCCTCCCCCATTGCACTCTCTCTCTTTCTCTCTCAAAAATAAACCTTAAAAAAAATTTTTTTTAAATAATGGTTCTATCTTCCTAAAACTACCACAATACTAATGTAATTTTCAAAAAATGACAATTAATATGAGGTTCTTCTTCCAAATGATTTCTCAGTACATTTTCTTAAAAAATGAAAGTTCCTTTTAAGATTTTTAGGTTATAATTATATCAAAAGTGGTGAGAAATCAGAGCTTGTGTGTGACTCACACCCTGAATGAAATGAAATCAAGCATCATAAATTAATTAGAAAGGCTATTACCAGGTCAATCCATGATTGCACGCAGAGAGAGAGACACACATTTCTCTGCCCTTTGCCTACTAAAATGCTGAACTCACTTACCTGGCAGGTATTACTTGAAATTTATGATTCTTATCTTGCTTTGTTAAGAAACATATTTTATTTATCTCTGTACTCGATTTATAACAACAATCAACAGGAAATGGAATTAGATGTTGATTTTGATGGTGGAGACCAAAATATGAGGGCAAAACTAATGGCCACTGGATTTCCTTCGTATATGTCATTTAATTTTTTTTAAGTTTATTTAAGAGAGTACAAGTGGGGGAGGGGCAAAGAGAGAGGGAGAGAGAGAGAATCCCAAGGAGGACTTGCATTATCAGCACAGAGCCCTATGCAGGGCTCGAACTCACAAACCGGGAGATCATGACCTGAGCTGAAGTCGGCTGCTTAACTGACTGAGCTGCCCAGATGCCCCTGTTATTTAATTTCTTAAATAGAAGTGAGAGCTCTGATTAGTTCCTTGCCTCATACTTAGTTTTTGTTTTTAGCTAGCCAGATCCTGTTTAAAATGCTATATAGTACAGACATAAGATTGTTCATGTAGAAAAAATAAAATATAAGCTACCTTGTATCAACTTTAGTCATGGCCACAAGAAACTTCTGATCTTGAAGTTTTTCTCAGTCTACATGAGGTCATCCCAGGTAATATTCTCCATCATGTAAGAACTTCAGGGATTCTTGAACTGACTCAGAAATTGCTAGGTTGCTACATTTCATTTTTCTTTTCTGGTTGCCTCAGTGAGTTTAGCTTCATTCACTTTTATTTTTATTTTTTTTTTTTTAGTTAGTGTTTATTTTTGAGAGGGAGAGAGAGAGAGAGAGATCGAGATGACAGGGAAGGGGCAGAGAGAGAGAGGGAGACACAGAATCTGAAGCAGGCTCCAGGCTCTAAGCTGTGAATACAGAGCCTGATGTGGGGCTTGAACTCATGAACCACAAGATCATGACCTGAGCCAAAGTCGGATGCCTAACTTATTGAGCCACCCAGGCACCCCAACATTGTGCTTTTTAACAAGGTTGCTTTTATCACCCTCACTAGACTTTGTGCAGGGCCATGTTGTACGAGTTTGTAAAGGTACAGCATAGGGAATGTGGCCAACAGTATAACAACAGTATTGTTTGGTGACAGATGTGGTTCCTCTCCTGGTGAACCTAGTCTAACGCACAGAGTGGTCCAACCACTATACTGTATGCTTGAAACTAATATTGTGTATCAACTATACTTTAATTTTTTCTATTAATTTTTTTAAGTTTACTTATTTTTGAGAAAGAAAGAGAGAGCACAAGAGTAGGAGGAACAGAAAGAGAGGGAGAGAGAAAATCCCAAGCTGGCTCTCCACCATCAGCACAGAGTCCGATGTGTGGCTCAAACTCACCCAGTGTGAGAACATGACCTGAGCTGAGATCAAGAGTCGGACACTTAACCAACCTAGCCACCCAGGCACCCCAACTATACTTTAATTTAAAAAAAAAAGACCAAAAAACACTGATGAATGCCTGAACACCTGTCAATCTTCGTAACATTCTCTGGGTGGGAACCTGAAGTTAGGAACCCATCAGAGGTCTCCAGTGTGTCACCATCAGTAGGTAAATTTCACCTGCACCTGCAAAGCTTGTGATCAGGTACCTTTTCCCGTGCACGGTCAGCCTCATATAAATCTGCAAATTTTTCTCTCCTTGCTTTTGATTCTCCAGTCTTTCAGTCACATGTTTGGGTGGGAGTTTGAGGAAGAGAGGTAGGATAGGTCTTCATTTAGAATGTGGCTGCTTTGGAAGGGCTAACATTTTAAAGGCAAAATTTCTGGAAGTTTTGAGTCCTTTCTAGATCATTTCACTCTATCCCCTGCAGTTTTTGCTAGTTACCTTGCCTCCAGCCTCTCAAAGGGACTGCAGCTATCAAGCGCTAACTCTTGCATATAACTTAATCTTCGCCTTGAAGCATCAGAAGAGTTCTATCTATCTCATTGCTTCAGAGGAAGTACATGCCTCTCCATGTTCTAGGTCTACTTCCTTGTTGCTCTCTGTGTCATGCTTTCATAATCATCCCTCCTGTCTTCAGTAACTTCAGTTTCTGTCTTTTCATAGGCTTCTTCCCTTCTGCTTTTCTCATTAACAATAAAACACAAAGTCAGGAGTGCTGGAGTGGCTCAGTCCATTTGGTGTTGGACTTTTGATTTCAGCTCAGGTTAGGATCCCAGGGTCTTGGGGTCAAGCCCCATGTAGGGCTCTGCACTGAGCATGGAACCTGCTTAAGATTCTCTCTCTCTCTCTTTCTACAGGGCATCTGGGTGGCTCAGTTGGCTAAGTGTCCGACTTCGGCTCGGGTCATGGTCTCATGGTTCATGGGTTTGAGTCCCACATCAGGCTCTGTGGTGACAGCTCAGAGCCTGGAGGCTGCTTCACATTCTGTGTCTCCCTCTCTCTCTCTCTGCCCCTCCCCAGCTCACACTCTGTTTCTCTCTCTCAAAGAAAAAAAAAAAAAAGATTCTCTCCCTCTGCCCCTCTCCCCCACTTGTGCTCTCTCTCTTAAAAAAAAAAAAAGTCAAACTCTTATACACTTACTGTTACCCTTTTATTTCTATACTTATTTATTTAAAAATTAATAAGGGCTTATTTAATTGCCACCTTGGTGACAGACACATCTATTAGCACCTTCCTAGCTCTGTCTTTCCCTTCTTGGTTCAGTGTCTGAGGTACCTGATCTAAAACTATTTCATCTGAATTCCTTTATAACACTGTACAATTTAGCTTCATTTCATCACATTGATGATGCTCTTTTTTATTCCTCAGCATTTATTCTTATCTTCATAGAATTTGTCACTACCAAATACCCTTCTGCCTTTTTGTTGGAATACTATGATTTATTTATTTTTTTTAGTTTTGCTCTTTCTCTATTTTGATTCTCTTTACATGAATATCTCCTCTCTGTTATTTCATCCCCTTGAACCTAAATGTGAAAATTCCTCAAGATTCCACCTTGGACTCTTGCTTGTCTTGTTATACTATTATCACTGTTTAACCACTCTTTCTGTGACACCCAAATATGTATCTTCAGATATGATCTCTGACCTTAGCTCCAGGTGCAGGCTTCCAGTTGTCTGTCTGAGTCACTCCATTTCTATTTGTGCCGTTAATTGTATCATCTGAAAACTCCTGCATCTTAGCAGGTCCTGGGCACAGTGAGGTCATACGAACAGATAATAACTTAAGTTTTAATGGCTCTGACGCCCATGTGCATAACCCGGGACAGTAGTGTCCCTCTGGGGTCTCCCAGTTGTGTCTGGGTTTGCCTGCATATCCTGCATGTGCATATCTGTCCTGTCTTACTCTTTTTTTTCTTTTTGCCTGGTTCCCTGACAGATGTTCAGTGTCTACCGAGAACTGAAAGGAAGCTGCCGCTGTTAGAGATGCCCTTAGTGAGAACCACTTCCTTGCCAGATGATGCCCTGAGAACCCATCTCTTCCTTACTCGATTCTCTTACTTTATTTGAGTTCTTTTCATAGCTTTTATTGCTACCAGACATGGTTTTCTTTAGGTGCTTTGTTTTTGTTTTTGTTTTAAGCAGGCTCCATGCTGTCAGTGCAGAGCCCAATTCGGGGCTCAGTCCCACAACAGTGAGATCATGACCTGAGCCAAAATCAAGAGTCAGACACTCAACTGACTGAGCCACCCAGGAACCCCTCTTTAGTTTTTTTGTTTTTTTTTTTAATTGTGTAACTTTTATTAGAAAAGACTGTCTTGTTCACTATTCTATACTCAGTGCCAGCAATAGTACCTGACCCTGGAGCGGCTGAGTAAACACTTGTTAAATGAAAAATGAATGAATTAATGAAGAGTTAGGATGCCAACCTAGAATGCCAAGGTGGTGCCATTTTCCCTACTGTTTTAATTGGTTTGGATACACTTTGAATTGGATTCAGACTGAGAATAATGTCTGTTTCAAAACTCTGTATCACATTTACTACCTGGGCATCAAAACAGTGCTTCTGTGGCCCATGCTCTCCACATGGCAGCCCAGGGCCAATCTTGCAAGTAGACTTTCCCAAATACGGCAGTCTCAGGTCTACTATGTAAGCATAAGAAATGAAAGCCAATAAATAAAACCTCAATACAATTTTTAAGTCTAATTAACATACACTGTTATATTAACTTCAGGTATACAGTATAATGAGTCAACAGGTCTATATGTTTATTAATCAATGCTCATCAAAATAGGCATACTCTTAATCCCCTTTATGTATTTCACCCATTCCTCCCACCTACCTCCCTTATGGTAACCACCAGTCTGTTCTCTTTGCTTAAGAATGTGGTTTTATGTTGGTTTCTTTATTTTTTTGTTTCTTTGTTTTGTTTCTTAAATTCCACATATGAGTGAAACCATATGGTATTTGCCTTTCTCTGACTGGCTTTTTGCTTAGCATTATACCCTCTAGATCCATCCATGTTATTGCAAATGGCAAGATTTCATTCTTTTTTTTTAATTTTTTAATGTTTATTTAATTTTGAGAGAGAGAGAGACAGAGCACAAGTGGGGGAGGAGCAGAGAGAGAGGGAGACCCAGAATCCAAAGCAGCCTCTAGGCTCTGTTCAAGCCCTCAGCATGGAGCCCGATGTGGGGCTTGAACTCACAAACTGCTAGATCATGACCTAAGCTGAAGTCAGATGCCCAACTGACACCGAGAGCCACCCAGGTGCCCCTTCATTCTTTTTATGGCTGGGTAATATTCCCTTACCTGTGAATAATATCCATTTCTCCATTTCTCAATCTATTCATGGTCATTTACGTTGCTTCCATATCTTGGCTTATTGTAAATAATGCTGTGATAAACAGAGGTGCATATAGCTTTTTGATTTTGCTTTTTTGTTTTCTTTGGGTACATCTCGGTAGTGGAGTTACTGAGTCATATGGTATTTATATATTTAATTTTTTGAGGAACCTCTGTACAGTTTTCCACAGTGACTGCCCCAGTTTGCATTCCCACCAACAGCGCATGAGGGTTCCTTCTCCTCCACATCCTCACCAATACTTGTTGTTTCTTGTGCTTCTGATTTTAATCATTCTGATGGGTGTGAGGTGATACTCATGGTGTTTTCAATTTGCATTTCCTTGATAATTGGTTATATTGAGCATCTTTTCATGTATCTGTTTGCCATCTGTATGTTTTCCTTGGAAAAATGTCTATTCGCATCCTCTGCCCATTTTAACTGGATTATTTGGGGAGTTTTTTGGTGTTGAGTTGTGTTAAGTTCTTTATGTGTTTTGGATATTAATCCCTTATTAGCTATATCATTGCAAGTGTCTTCTCCCATTCAGTAGGTTGAAACTTCAATAAAAATATACAATTGCAAATGTTATACTGAATGTATATCCAAATCAAAAGGGCTGATGTGCTTATTCATTCCTGGATGCATGATGTCTAGTCTTTTAGCAGGTTTTTATCCTTCAGTATTGTAGTGGGTTTCCTAAGAATTCTTTGTGCCTCCCAGTATAGTCCTGGTAGTCACTGGCCACATTAGGCACATGTCGTGTTGTGGATTAATGCTGATACTTCCAATGGTCTCTTTTCCCTTCGCAAGTTGCCTGCTGCCATCTCAAGGCAAAGTCCTCAACCTGCTCATCCTCTCTCCTGTGAAAATGGAGGTAAGGTCGTAAATTGTAATCAGAACACAGAGGGATTGGGAATAAGGGAAGGGAAGTCTGATGCAAATAAATTAGGATGGTTCCTGAATGTGACTGTATGCAGATGCCACCAGCTGCGATTCGATGTCAGAAGGCTTCCCAGGATGCTCTTCAGCGCAGGTGCTAGCCTGACTCTGCTTGACAAAACCAAGTTTACCCCTCACGGGCATTTTATTCACCTCTATTCGGAAACCCCGCCTGGCATTCTGGGAACAGCTTCTTTGGCAGTTTTGTTGGGAGTTGAATGGCTTACATCTTTGTTTTTCATCTTTTGTCATTGAATGACCTGTAGTCAGAATATCCACTCTCCTTAGTTAAAATCTTGCTCATACCCACAGGGAAGTGGTCTGGTCTTATGCTGTCAGCATAGTCATTTGATATCAGAACATCTACTGTGGTCTGAATCATTCATCCTTAAATACAATCACATTTGATGTAGCACCAGGGCAGAACAACATATTCTTGGGTAGAAGATGAGGTTAGCAGGACTTTCCTGTGGCCTTTTGTGTCTCTGCTCATGATCCCCTTGGTCAAGAATCTATACATATGACCCCCCAAAAACAAACAGTACTATACAGATACAGGGAGGAAAAGAGCCATACAAGAAATATGTCAAGGTTATAGGGTCCAAATAGTTGCAAATCTGCTCACCTTCCAGACAAACTCTTTTATTATTACTTTTATTTTTTTCCCAAACAAAGGATAATTCAAGTCTACACTTCTTGCAAAGAGTGGCGCTTAGAGTTCTGGGATTGCATGACGTCTTGTTTTTTAAACTGTGACACAGCCCTCCCCACTGGAAAGAAAAAAAAAAAATAGGTGTTTCTCTACTCTGCATGAGTAAGTAAAGGATTATCTTTAATTTTTTATTAAAATTAATAAGATTCATTTTAATTAAAATTTTAATTAAAACTAAAATTAAAAATTTTAATTGTCTTTAATTACCATTTTCACATAACTATGTTTAGGCTTTGTATTCTTGATTTGCAAATCATGAATGAGAAATATGGCTCAAGGTACACTAGGGGACACTACAAATGTATTGTTTCAAGTTTCAATTATGTTTACAAAAATGATGCCACGTAGGCAAGTTTTGTCATGTTACAATAAAACTTTTTATAATATAGGGGCACCTGGGTGGCTCAGTCGGTTAAGTGTCTGACTTAAGCACAGGTCATGATCTCACAGTCCATGAATTCGAGCCCCGCGTGGGACTCTGTACTGACAGCTCGGAGCCTGGAGCCTGCTTCCGATTCTGTGTCTCCCTCGCTCTCTGCCCCTCCCTGGCTCATGCTCTGTCTCTCTCTGTCTCAAAAATAAAAATTAAAACATTAAAAAAAATTTTTTAAATCTTAAAAAAAGTATATAATACACACACACACACACACACACACATACACTTCCTGGAAGCTTCCAGTTATTTGTAGCAAAGTCTTATTACAAAATCTGGATTTTTAGCTTAGCTTTACAGACTTGATACTCTAGAAGTTACTGCTGAGGAGAAGCAAGCTTTTGCAAAGCAATACCAGTTATATTGTCCAGAGTAATACCAATCAAGAGGTAAGAAAGTACCGTCAGGAAACATAATTTTGAGCAGGCTTTGTAAGTACAGAGGACACACCTTGCTGACTTTTTACATTGCATTCATTTAATGTCAGTATGTAAAACAAGGAATATTTTAGATCTAAAATTCGGATATTCAAGTCTTACTTCCCTCGTTGACCTTACCGAAGCTTTGCCAATACATTGACTAAACGCTTGCAAAAACTCTTTGAAGAACCTCTAGCAAATTCAGAGAGATGAAATGTAACGCTTGTAAAGAGATGACTTCGTCGGGAGCAGAAGCAAGGGCAGAATGAACTCATTTTGGAACATGTGCTGACGGGGTTGACTCGCTGGCTCATCTGTAAGTCTTTCATAAAAAAACTTGTCAGTATTTCACTGCCAGGTTGAAAGCTTAATGCATTGGGGTTTTTTAATAATGGCTTTTTAATTAGGACCCTAAAGAAAATGTGGCAGTCGGAGTTCATGGAAGCATTTAATTAATTTTTGTGGGGAGTGTCTGACACCAAGTGAAAATGGATGAACATTATTATTGCCATATCACTGTTTTAAAGAATGGCTCCCAATTATGTTATCAGGTTGAGAATAAATATAAAAAAGGCTCCTAGCTGCTTATATTATTTTAACTCTTGCTTATGAACCACAACTGTGAGATATATGACAAAGAACTTGCCTAAAGAAACTTACTAAACAAAAAGTTAAAGGAAAATGGTTTTAGAAAGCCAGACTGTGGATCCTTCTCAAAAGGAGCAGTTAGCCATTGGCTTGAGGTTTAATTGTAAAGGCCAGTAATGTAGGCCAGGCAGGGAAGCTGGAATTCTGTGATTTGGGTTCACGGAGAGTAAGCTTACTGTCAAAGTTTCTTGGAAATTGAAATACCATATGGTTTCCCAAGTTTTAAAATATGTATATATTGGCCTCAAAATTGACTCTCAGGAAGGAATTTTTTTCAGTTTGGCTATAGCAGAAGTATTTTAAATAAGACTTTCAGGGGAATAGCATCAGGCCCTAACCACAGCTCCAAAGTATGCCAGGCTTAATTTCCTCTTGAGATCATGGGAAATAATAAGTGGAAATATTTATAAAATGGAAACTGGTATTGAATAATTTGTTTATTTTTCGAAGGGAGGAACAATAATTTACCAAGTTAGTGATCACAAAGTAACTTGATTTAGTCACAATGACATATTAGAAAATGTAATTATTTGCTTTCTTTCCTTCCTCACTTACTATTTCCTGATTAGGAAAGTATTTTGTTCTCCTTTGTGGTTAAGAAAATACATAAAGGAACAAAGAAGAAAATTAAAGTCACTCACAATCTTTTATCCAAAGAAATAAACATCTTGATATATTTTCTTAAAGTATTTTGTTTAACGAATTTACTCGAGGGACTGATGTTTTACATTTTAGCAACTACTCATTCCATTGTATGGTGAAGCTCTGGGCTCTAGCAAAAAAGAATTGCCTCTATTTTAAATTTAATTTATGATCCATCTTGCCCCCAGGTCACTGTTTCTTATTCCTTAAAGATTTTAAGTTTCAGCTTACTGTCCTTTTTCCTAGTGTCAGTCTTGACACTATTCTTGATTAAATATTCATATGTTTTATCCGTTCAAGCCTCCTTGCTTCCACTGATCTTGTCTTGCACTCTCTCTCTCCACCCCTTGTCCTGTGTTACCCTCCAGATCTTGTCAGTTTCAAGGACCATACCTCTGACCACCACTGTCTCTCTTTTCCACTCACACCCTCTATTTCCCCCATCCACATAATCCTTTAAGCCTATCAGCATCTTCAGACCAATGAGCTTCCTAATATTTCGTTGTCCCTTTTGTCCCTATGTGCTCTCCTTTCCCCTCAATTGTATGTCCTTAAGTTTCATGGCCCTTCATTTTCGTCACCTCTTGGCATGCGTCCTTAACTCTTTTGTCCTTCTGTTGTTTAATTATACTCAGTGAAACCACAGTTCTAGTTAAATCAAACTCTCTGACAACCCATAGGGTTGCAGCATGAGAAAAATACATAACTGGACTGACAGATCTAACCTTCAATTCATGGTCGCTCATTCATGTTGGCCTTTAATGTGATCAAGATAAGCTTAACTGTTTCCCTCAGCCTGACTAAACTTTTGACAGGTTAGAAAAGTAACGTAACTATCTGTAACATTTTGATCACTACCTTCTCCTTCAAACAGTTTCTTTACTTGTCTTAGAGGATACCATACTCTCTGTTTCTCTTCTTACCTCTCAGGCCATTATTTTCTTTCTGCTTTATCTATTTTTTCTTATCTCCCTGTCTCCCTGGTCTCTTAATGTTGGAGTGTCCCAGCATACAGTCATTTTTTTTTTTTCCTTTAGTTTTCTTCACAATTCACTTCTTGGGGAGTTTCATAAAGCCTTAAGACTTTTAATATCCATCTAGAAGCTAATTGATCCAACGTGTATTTCTACAATCTACCTCCCTTCCCAACTCTAGAAATATGTCCAATTGACTTCACAAATATGTCCTGCTAGTTGTCTCATGGGCATCTCAAACTTGACACTAAAAAGTCTCTCCTCCTCTAGCACCACCCACAAAACTCTATTCCTCAATCATGGGCAACTTCCTCTTCCATTTGCATTGGCTAAAACTTTTGGAGGCATCCTTTTCACTTAAATTATCATAACCCATGTTCTATCTGTCATCAAAATCTGTCACTCTGCCTTAAAATATGTTCCAAATCTGACCATGTCTCCCAACTTCTATAACTAATGCATTGCCCCAAGCTACTACTGTTGTTTTTCTCATTTTCCCCTTTGCCTTCCTTTGGTCTATTTGTAATAGAGCCCCCAGAGTAATATTGTTTAAAAAGTAAAATTAGATGGTATAATATCATGACCATCAAGTCCAACAAGGGCTTCCCACATCATGAGACTAATATCCTTACAAATCACAGAGAGGCTCCACACGATTGTTCTTTGACCTATCATCTGAGTTCACTCTTCACCAGCCTCCTTGCTATTCCTCAGTCATTTCAATCAGATTCCCAAACCAACGTTTTGATACTTGTCCTTCCCTCTATCTGAAACATTCATTTCCCGGACGTTCACTTGAATTTCTCCTTCACTTCCATCACATCTTTACTCACATGGCCCCATCTGAGTGAAACCAGACCTACCCACTCCATCACAAACTGCACATGTGTTCAACTTTATATTCCTCCTGTTGCTTTATTTTTCTTCAGAGCACTCATTACCTTCTAACATACATGTTTATTTTTTTTAATCTTATTTATTGTGTTCTTACCTACTAAAGAATAAGATTTTTGAGGATGGGGATTTGTTTTGTTCTATTTTAAGTTGTAATGCCAGTAGCTATAACAGGTACTGTTTCAATAGATAATCATTTCATGTTTGTTGATGGAATGATAGAAAGAGACTACCAAGGTTGCAGCAGAATGTAATCTGATCTGGTTCTTTTTTTTAACGTTTATTTATTTTTGAAAGACAGAGAGAGAGTGCAAGGACAGAGACAGAGGGAGACACAGAATCTGAAGCAGGCTCCAGGCTCTGAGCTGTCAGCACAGAGCCTGACATGCAGCTTGAACCCATGAACTGTGAGGTCATGACCTGAGCCAAAGTCACATGCTTAGCCAACTGAGCCACCCAGGTGCCCCAATCTGACCTGGTTCTTAATCAAAGTTTAATTCTCTTAAAGGAGTTTCTGATACAGTATAATGAGAAAGGAAATAAATGGGAAAATCAAAAACCTCTGTGGAAAAAGAGTTCAAACTGAGCCATTCTTGGAATTCAAACTGGGGAGTTTGCTAGGGAAGATATTTGACCCAGAACTAGGCAAAAATCATAGCACTAAAAATCTATCATGTGGGAATCAAGTTATGCAGAATGATTTAATGTAATATATCCCCTTGTATCCATTCCCAGGAAAATGTAGCCAAGGAAATATATTTTCATGTGGGTGGGAAAGAATTGCAGTCTCAAATGAAAAAAGTGATTATTTTAATATTTTTTTCTATTTCATTGCTTCTAATAGATGGCATATATCTGAGTCACTTGCAGGGTGCTTTGCACAGAACACTTGATCATGGTGTAGAGCTCGGCATGCAGTCAGGATCTTAGGAGCTACATGGATATTTTAGGGATGCAATAGGGGGAAAGTTGGACTCTGTATATAGTTTAAATTAATACAAAAAGTCCATGGGGAGCCTGGGTGGCTCAGTCAGTTGAGCGTCCAACACTTGATTTCAGCTCAGGTCATGATCTCACAGTCGTAGGATTGAGCTCAGCATTGGGCTCCACACTGAGCATGGAGCCTGCCTGAGATTCCCTCTCTCTCTCTCTCTCTCTCTCTCTCTCTCTCTGTGTGTCTCTCTCTGTCTCTCTGCCCCTCCCCCCTCTCAAAATGAATAAATAAATAAATATTAGAAATAAAAGTCTACCTGATTGGTGAATTACTAGGAAATCAGAAGCTTGGAACAAAATACGTATACATACATTAGAAAATACATATATCTTGGACGTCCAAAAGGAGATTTCAGGAAGTGTTTATCCCATAAAAGGTTGATGTTCAGACCAGAAATTCCAAGAGAAGGTTAGCTTGAAGAAAAAGTTTCTATATTTTAATGACACATGGAAAATGTATTTTGATGATTAACATATCATGAGACATCTAAAGAACCTGCAGTATCTGCAGGAACTCTCTGGTCACTTACAACTGAAGTAAGATATAGACAAATTGGAAGGAGGAACACGTAATCAAAGCCAAGAAGAATAGCATCATATAAAAGCAATAATTGTCTGAAAGAAGAAAGCCAAGATTAAGCTAAGTTTTCAAAAAATTATACAAGGATAATTTAACGGGTTTTACAGACCTGCTCAGAACAAAGCAAACAATATATATTTGATCATGTGCTTACCAAAAAAAAAAAAAAAATTTGAATATGCAGCAATAACATGGAGAAAGAAAAATTAATCAATTCTGATTTTACCTCTGTGTCATTAAAGACGGTGGAGTTTTAAAGATGCAAATTATAACACAGCCATAGTTAAACTGATCTGAAGTCTAAGATAAGTGACACAAGGCATAATCTTAGTATCGGGAAAGAGTTATAACTGAAATGAATTGGGGAGAAATGTTTGCCTAAGTTCAAACTTTTTACTCTGGGTAGACTTAGAAGAAAAAACCCCTGTGAAGTGAATCGCACCATTGCAGATTCCCTTCCTCATGTCTACGTCCCAAGGCTTCCAATCTAACGTAAAAAAACAGAGAAATCTAAGATGTGTTGATATCTACAGTCATCCTGTGAACATGTCTAATATCATTTCTTTCTAGGAAACTATATTTTCCATTACGGATTTAACTCCCCAAATCATTCCAGCAGTTGTTACAAAACCATATTTATCTTCCTCATTGACTTCATTTTGTTTTCTCCTTTATTGAGATTTCCCTTCTCAATCCCTTCTCAGGTATGAACCTGAAGTCTCAGGGCCCGGGTAAAGCAGCAGTCCACAGTGACACTTGGTGGCGGCCACAAGTTATGGTGGTGAGGACAGTGGCTATGGATACCGGGACCCTTCCAGAATTGGCACTCATTGCTCCCACTGTATAAATTAGAGGGCTCGAGTATTTTCCTGGGAAAGATTTAGGAAATGGGGGCTGGAGCATGTGAAAGATACTTTCATTCTCTCTTGGAATATGAGCCCTGGAACCTGGATTTATTAGAGTCGTTGGACAACCGAGATGTGGATTAGTATGCTCCCCAAACTAAAAAGCAATTAATAGCGCTAAAATCTGTGATGGTGGAATATTTGCCATATCTTTCTTCCTCGTCCAAAGTTTTATCGTATTCAGCTAAAAGATGAGATTAATGGCCATTTGTTCCCCAGACAGTTTTCTACCAGTTTTCTACCCAGACAGAAAAAGAAGAGTCATGTTCTAGCTTTATTTAGGTAATGTGTGTTATTTCAACATGATTTCAGATTTTGTAATGTGGCACTTGAAATTTGGGTGAATTTGGGTGAATGAGAGGCAGAGAATGTTCCAGTTAACCATGTGAGTGACTCAAGGCGCTTAGCTTTTTAGTCAAATTTTGTTTTGTGAAGTTTCAGATCATTCTACTAAAGTTGTAACCTTAGAGAGTTTTTTTAGCCCACCTTTTAAGGTCACTTCATTGTTTTCTTTTTCTGAAGGAAATCATTCAAAATGAAAAATAGTAGCTTTTATTATCTAGGTTCATATAGTTACTATTTAAAAAGATAAACTGTTTTGGTATGTGGTTTAGCTCAATGTTTAAAAAATAATCTCGGATTGTGCTCACTGTCCTGAGGTGGTACACAAATCTAAAGTCAGGGTTGTTTTTGTTTGTTTGTTAGTTGTTTTGTTTTGTTTTGTTTTGTTTTGTTTTGTTTGTACCTGGTGAATGCTATTCGGCATTGTCACTCGGCTTAAAGTCCTTTTATGAAATTAAGTCTCTTACCCTGCTCATGTGTACTATTCTAGAGTACACATTTCTGATGCTAATGAAAACTATAAACCTGTTAGGGAGAATGTTGGCTAGTGAGCTGAAGAATTCGAGGGTGTAAACCCAAATTTAGTTAGCAGCTGCTCTTGAAATGATTGTTGTCATGAATGTGTCTCATCATCTAAACTAAGGGTCAAGCTAAAAGAAAAATGTGAGAAACTTCCTCTGCTGATGGTTTCTCTTCATTTAGAAAGTGATAGAATACTTTGCTGTTGTTCAGACAGCATTTAATTTGTTGGCTTAAAAATGGGTTAATTATGTTTGTAATCATCAACTGGACCCAAACAAAAAATTCTAACTTAAGAAAAGTAATTGATAGAGTAATTAACCAATAAAATAGTGGAGGAGCGGGTTCTGTTGTGAAGGACCAGGGTGGAGGTGAGACCCACAAAGGGCCAAGCCCTGAACTCAAATCGAAGGTGTTCATTGGCTTTGTGATTTCCTTTTCAGGATGACAGCATAATTCCTAACTATCCTGCTGTGGCTCTTCCCAAACGGGAATGTCGAGACTTTCTATGCTGAGTGGATAATCCAGCATTTCCTAATATAACATCTGTTCCAATCCGAATGCACAGTATTTTTTTTTTTTAATTCTTCCTTAGAATATAGTTTAGTTCTTGATTGTCTTCTGGTGGAAGCAGCACAGTTAATCCAGATAGCTAATATGAATCACTAATTTCCCTGAATGGGTTTGCTTGGAATTTTGCCACTAGAGGATTTTTCTTACATTTTAATAGAGATGAATCAAAAGTAGTCACTTCTAGTATACCCAATTGGCTAAAACTCAATGCCCTTTTTAATTTAAAATATTGTAGTCGCATCTCAATCTAGCCTCAACGACCTTCCACTCTTCTTTTAATTTTTTCCCCCAACATATGAAAGGTAAATTCCCCCAACATATGAAAGGACCTATTCACATCTGGACAGTTAATAGGTCATTTACAGCATTACTTCAAGTAGTATAAAGCAATAAAACGTAAACACATTAACTTCGTACCCATGGCAATTAATTTTCCATAAATGAAGCATTGTCATGCCCATTAACTTAGGAAAAGCTAAATGTAATCAACAAAACTCATTAGAAATTTGTGAATATAGCTTCTCAAAGTTAGTGTAAAATAATCTGAAGTCATTTATCTTAGGGAAGAGAAATACCTGGCAAGGGGGGGATGTGAAACTGCTATCCTTAGAAAACTTGGCTTGCGAGGTTGGTCTTTGGCTTGTATCTGGGCATTTGAACTTGGGGAGTATTCCCACTGGTCCGTATCTAATAAAGGTGGCTCCCTGTGCCCAGACTGCGCAATCAATGTGGCTTAAGCTGAAGAACTGTTTTCCTTCTAGGAGTCAAGAATCCTGGTGTGTGCTAAGTAGAATGTGACCGTGTGGCCTACCCCTAATAAAAATTTAGATGCTGAAGATCTAATGACGACACTTCACGCATGTTGTCACAATTGGATGCTGGAGGAATTAAGCATATCCTGTGTAAGTCCAACTGGAGAGGACCCTTGGAAGCATGAGATGGGAAGTTTCTTCCCATCTTTGCTCCATATGCCTTTCCTCTTCGATGCTTTGGTTTTGTATCCTTTTATTGTAATAAATTATACTTGTGTACATGCTGAGGCTTGTGAGTCCTTCTGATGAATCACTGAACCTGGGGTGGTCTTTGGGACACTCATCACAAAAGTTTAATCAATTTGTCAGTACTTTGCATTAGTTAAGCTCTTAAGGGTTTTGAGGGGGAATCTTATTTGGGATTCCTTTGAGACAATATTTATTGCAAAGCTAAATAATGACCATGAAGGACCAAGAAATGATACAAATTATAGCCCCCTTTTTTGACAACCACTCCTGAACTGAGCATTCCCAGCATTGAGCTGTACAATAGCTTTTAGAGAAACAAACTGATGGGGATGGTCTGGTGCTTATTTTTATGTCATAAGCCCAAGGAATCGGGTCAGTTTATCACCATTACATATACAGCACCCCTATTGGGCAGAATGTAGGCCAAGTCACTTCAGAGACGGGCAGCCTTCTTCACATCCAGCCTGGGCTTCTTTGCCCTTGATTTTGGTACCACCTTCTGATCTTATCATTTGTAGCCAGTGTATCAGAGAGAGTATGGCTTGTATGTCATAAGATAGAAAAAAGATAGAAAAAATTAGGGAGAATGATTCTTTTGGGTTCATGTTTTACTGATAGAGGCTTCCGTTGAGGCAGATACTTAGATCTTAATATTCTCTTTACCAGTACAGACAGAAAGAGCTGTGATGAGTGCATAGTTATTCTCTATTTCTTGGAAGGGGAGAGGCCAGTGGGAAGATCTTCTGGAGCCAGGGCCGGAAAGATGACATTAATTAAATCTGAATTAATGAAAAGACACCTATTAATGTTTAAATAAAAATTTCTTGATTATCCTAAGGGTAGCAGGGCAGAGGAATATAGGAGACTCTAAGTTCTGTGAGAGAAGGAACATGGCATCTACTCGGCCCCTCCTGAAAAAGATTGGTCTACTTTATTTTTTTCCATCCTTTCAAACTCTGTATAAATTGAACCGCATTTTACTTAGTCTTGCATATTTTCACAATTCACCTACAGTAATAGCAGCCTTTCCTGATTCCTTCAGTGGACATCTTCACCTATATTATGCTCTGGCAATAAAGACTCACAACCAGAATAAAAATGCCAACTCCTAAAGTTGCAGTGTTTAAATTACATTAACAAGGACATGTTTAAAAAGCAACAGGCTCCTAAAGTTGCAGTGTTTAAATTACATTAACAAGGACATGTTTAAAAAGCAACAGGTTCCCCAATCTTGCTGAAAGAAGGCAAAAGAAGGATGGAACTTGACTATTAAAAATAAATCAGTGCCTTTATAAATTGCGTTCTTTAGAAGGATTACCAAAACATTCTTGAGAGGCTCCTGAGAAGATATATATTTCCCTTTCACTTAGAGCCATAATAGATGACTCGAGATAATTAATACAGCTTCTGTAGAAAGACCATTTAATCCATAGAGATTACTGGCAAAAAAATGGAAATGGTAGAGGTCATAGGGGCTTAAACGATAATGACATTTTGTGTTGAAAATGCCACAGTATATGTGGGCAAATATTAATGGCCCTTTTACTTGGTTACCCGTTAAAGCATTCCCAACTATGACTACTGGGTATTCAGAAAGAGTCATTTTATTCATGTCAAGGGCAGATAGCTGTTCAGAGTGATCCTGAATAGTGAAAGAAATCAACATCAGAAAACAAAGTGGGAAGTAGTGAACAGTAGACCCTATAAGTATAGGCACAAAAATCATTATCTTAAAAAGAACATCCTGAGATACAGAGGCAAATGCATGAGAATTCTAACTTCAGTATTATTCTAATAATGCCCACTTGAAGTTCTAGATATCATGGAATGAAACAAAGCATTGCTATTGTATTCTGCCTGAATCCCCAACTTATAGAATCTATGAAGAAAATAAAAAGGACATGTTTTATACAGTAGTGGTGTTTTTCTTTGTTTTTGTCTTTGTTTTTGTTTTTTGTTTTTTTATTTTGCTGCACAGCATTAACTAAGAGGACAATTAGAGTATGACTCTACTCCCTTGCTTTCCCAGGACCCTTATTATTCTAAGTATATTATTCTCCTACCTCAATGAATCTTTCACGCGGTCAGATCTTTCATTCACATTGTGTACTCAGTAGATGATCAACCAGTGCTTACTACTAACTTCTGGCAACAGTAGAGACCAATTTTAATTTCCCTAAAAAACCACAAGGCCTTGCTTTCAGAAGGAGTCATTCAGTAAATTTTATTTCAGCCATCTCCCAACCATTGTGACAGCATCAATACTAATTGCTACTTATTTATTTTTTTGGCATTTACTTCTCTCTCCCACTTTCCCTCCCTGCCAAAACCTCGCTTATTCTGTTACTCAGCTAGTGCTTATTACAAACTTTCTCAATGTCAAGCTCTATTTCTGGTCTTAGAGAACTTTCACTCTAAAAAATGTTTGACAGGCGTGTGCCTGGGTGGTTCAGTCGGTTAAGCGTCCAACTCGAGATTTCGTCTCAGGTCATAATCTCATGGTTCATGGGTTCGAGCCCCATGTCAGGCTCTGGGCTGACAGCTCAGAGCCTGGAGCCTGATTTGGATTCTGTATCTCCCTCTCTCTCTCTGCCCTTCTCCCACTCATGCTTTGAGATATTTTCTCTATCTCAAAAATAAATAAACATTACAAAAATTAAAAAAATAATGTTTGGCAGTTTTTAGACCAGCATCATGGTCTAAACTCACTCTCTGCCTACTCTTTCTCCCTCCCCTTATATCTTTTATAGACATTACATTCAATCTCCTACATTGCTAATTCTATCTTGGCATCTATTTCTTAGGGGACCCAAGATGATGCCCTTCCCAACCTTGTTTGTCTGAATAGTTCTTATTCAAAATAAGTATGAAAGAGGAAAGTGTTGAGGAGTAGATGTTTAGTAATGCAGTCTTGATAGAGATAAAAGAAAGTGAGGCAAAAGAAGACAGTCTCTGACCTTCATCCATTATTGGACCTTGTATGAGGCAACTAATAGTAGAACTGGACTTTCCACAATGATTATGCTTCTACACGAGGTAATTATGGCTAGATCTACAAACATGTAAGCCTTTGTCATGGGGCAGGAGTTAAGACCAAATCCCTGTGCCTCTCGCTGTGATGTGGTACTAATAGCCGTTCCAGATTTTCCCTCCGAGGCACTCAAGCCACTAACTTGCTGAGAATGCTAACATCTGAAACCAGGATGCCATTATTTCTCTCTGTTCTTCAAGACTGGAAAGCCAGAGTTTGTTACCCTTCCTCTGTGCATGTTGCAATTAAAGGCTATCTATTTGACTTACTATTTCACTTGTTTATGAATCTTCCAGTGAGAGTGCTGGGCTGCCATTTCTTTAAGAAAAAGAAAGGAGCCTGGCTCATTCCTACACTATCATCACTTACTACAATGACTGGCAAATGGTGTGTCCCTGACATGTCTGAGTGAAATGACAAATGTTTCATTATTTGACTTCTCAATATAAAAACTCTCTCTTTGCTGAGTTGAATTTTTTTCAGGTAATGACTCTGCTGTCACAGATATCTAGTTGGGAATTTGTGTTAAGAAAACAAAGAGGAAGACGAAGAGAAACAGCAACAAAAAGCTAATTGTAGCATGCTATTTAAGACTGCATTGCTGAATGATTCCTGTGGTAATGTAAGTATCATTGTTAAAACCTATTGACAAAAATGATATTTAAATTTAGAATATTATTTATTAGCCACACTTCCTCAATTATTGAAAATTAGCATAAACATCTCTGCCAATGCAATGTGAAAGTTATTCTTTTCTCATTAATTATAGAGACATCCATTTCTTGGCATTCAAATCCACTTACACTATTACCATTTAAAAAATAGAAATTTAAAAAAGGAAAACAACATTTAAAGCTTCACTTCTGGGTTGGTTTTCTCCCAGGGCAGAATTCTTGAACATATGGTTACTTGATTATATAAATCTATGGTTGGTATCTACGATGCTATCTATCTATTAGTTGTGCGGTTTTCCTTTTATAGAAGGAATAAATGTCAAATTTAAGAAAAAATATATAAAATGCTGGGTATAAGAATTTTTCTACGGATGGGAAAAAATGAAGTTGTATCTCTTCTGTTTCTATAGGTATTTAAGTACACCTGAGGTTGTGATCTGCTTATGGGAGCATCTCATGGTAAATGCAGGTGAAGGGTCCGTTAAAGAGTTGAGACCATGTGCCCTAGGGCTGTAGTGTCTTTGGGCAGGGGCCTGATAGGGGCAGGTTTAACCGTCTAGACCAGTCCTGCTGTAGAAGCCTCAAAACGGATTTTTGGAAAATCCCTTATCCAGTTCTGCAAAGTCTAGACTAAAAACAAACTAGATTTTGTTCTTTTATCCTTAATTTTTCATAATAAATCCCTTTCCGCTTTTTATATCTAGAGTCCTTTTTCTTTCCTGTACAGTGAATTGTGGATGATCTTTATGTCCACAGACCCCTAGAACCACCTTCCTATCATTTGTTTCAAGATTGGTCAGGGATTTGGGGCTGAGGGTGATAAGAGAGTAGAGCTGTCCGCAGCCAACACAACTACTCCAGTACCTACTAGACAATACACAGAGAACTCACTAGGTACTCAACCATCACAAGACCAGATCACCTCCTTCTAGAATATCTAATGGTTTTCCTAGAAGGAGGTGGGAAATATGCAGGTAATACCATCTAGGAACAAGAAGCACCTCACACATACCAGCAAGAAATAGATGATAGCATCTCTTATCTATTGTGGGTGCTGAGGCAAGAGTTATGCTGAGTGGAGAGGTGCCCCAGGGACAGGAGGAAACCTCCCGGACACCAGAAGCTCTGGATACCTATGCCTGGGGTGCTTTCCATGGATCCGTTACCACCAAGGTGGGCTAACTTTTATGGCTCCTGGCTCTCTATAATGCTTCTTATATTTTTTGTGGATTAAAACATAGTAAGCATACTTACTTTATATTCTGTTTCATAATGCTGGTATTTTAAGTTTTTATAAGTCATTTGCTACTATCTTCTTCATTAAGCCTAGGTGTTTTATGATTTTTTTTTTTTTAATGTATGGTCGTTTTTATTCAGAGCCCATCCATGAGAATTCTCTGATTCTTCAATTAAAAGAGGTCCTTGTAGAGCATACTTATGTTTGCTTCTGCCAAGATATTGGAATATATTCCTTGCCAAACAGGGCCACTTCATACTAACTTCTCGCTGTAAGATTTTTCAGGCCTTTCAGGTTATATGGATTCAAGCTACAAACATATAAAAGCTGAATTAAGGTTGCAAATCCTTCGGAGGGATTTATTCCTCTTTAGTCAGTGACGTTTTGGGGGTAGACCATTTTCTTTGTGGCACCCTGTGTATGCACCTGTGTTTCCAGGACTCCCTTACTCTGATAATATTATCTTTTGGATTGGACATTCTCCCAATATGCTTTACAATTTGGACAGTATCTGGATTTTTTTTTTTTTTTTTTTTGCCTCAAGGTTCTAAAAGTCCATTAAAAAAAAAAAAGAAAACAAAAACAAGCAAACAAACAAAAAACAAAACATAAATCACGGGTGTTAAGTCAGGCAATTGCCTTGAAAGTAAAAGCTAAATTTAGGGCTCCACCTATGTTCTAGACTCTATAGAGCAGAGGTTGGTTGACAAACTTTTTCTTCAAAGGGTCATATGGTAAATATTTTAGGATTTGCAGGCCACGTACTTGCAAGCCATGCAATTTCTGTCACACATTCTTTGTTTGTTGTTGTTGTTGTTGTTTTTCTTGTAAGCCTTTAAAATGTAAAAGCCATTCTTATCTCTGGGGACATGGTCTTATCTTTATAGACCACGGTTTTTATTCGGCCCATTGGTTTTGTTTTTGTTTTTGTTTTTTAAGTTTATTTATTTATTTATTTTGAGGGGGGGGGAGAGAGAGAGAGAGAGAGAGAGAGAGAGAGAGAGAGAGAATGAGTGGGGGAGGGGCAGAGAGATAGAGAGAGAATCGCAAGCAGGCTCTACACTGCCAGCGCATCATTATGGTCTCTTATCTCCATGAATTGACCACTCTACATTCCTTATATACGTGGAATCATATAGTAACTATCCTTTTATCTGCCCTACCTCACTTTGAATAATGTCCCCAAGATTTACAAATGCTGTAGGCCTGTGTCAGAATTTCCTTCCTTTTTAAGGCTGAATAATATTTCATTGCATGTATATACAACATTTTACTTATCCATTCATGCATCCATGGATATTTTGGTCGCTTCCATGTTTTAGCTATTGTGAATAAGGCTGCTATGAACATGGTTGTACAAATATCTCTTCATGACCCTGCTTTTCATTCTTTTGAGTGAATACCTAGATTTCCTGCATCATACGGTAATTCTGTTTCTGATTTTTTGGGGAACTGCTATATCATTTTCCCCCACTTGCTCTGCCATTTTCCATTCCTACCAACAGTATGTGAGGGTTCCAGTTTCTCTTTGTCCTCACCAATGTTTGTGGTTTTCTGTTTGTTAGTAGCTATCCTAAAGGGTGTGATGTGATACCTCCTGGTTTTATTTGTGTTTCCCTAATGATTAGTGATATTGAGTATCTTCTCATGTGCTTGTTGGCCATTTGTGTGTGTGTGTGTGTGTGTGTGTGTGTGTGTGTGTATGTGTGTGTGTGTGTGTTGGAAGAAAGAATAAAAAATATATATTTTCTCCTTGTGGTGAGATCACTTAGAATTTAATCTTTTAATGACTTTTCTATACATCATGCAGTAGCATTAGCTATAGTCATCACATTGTACATTATACCCCTAGTATATATTTATTTATATATACTTATTTATTTATAACTGGAAACTTTCACCTTTTGACTACCTTCCTTTAGTTTTCTCTTCTCCTAACCCCACCTCTGTATAACACATGAGTCTGATCTCTTTTTCTATTAGTTTAGTGTTTTGGATTCCTCATAAGTGACATTGTACAATTTTTGTCTTTCACTATCTGACTTATTTCATTTATTATATTGTCCTCAAGGTCCATCCACTTGTTGCAAATGGTATGATTTTCTCATTTTTTGTGGGTGAATAAAATTCCACTGTATGTATATACGTTGTGTGTGTTTGCATAACAACTCTTTTATTCGTTCATCCATCAGTGGACACTTAGGTTATTTCCGTGTTTTAATTATTGCAAATAATGCTGTTATGATCATGGAGTGCAGGTATCTTTATGAAATAGTACTCTCATTACATTTGAACGTATTCCCAGAAATGTAATTCCTGGACCATATGGTGGTTCTATTTTTCATTTTTGAGAATTCTCTATGCTCTTTTCCACAGTAGCTGCACCAATTTAAAATCCCACTGATAAGGCACAAGGATTTCCTATTGTTTACATCCATGCCAGCATTTCTATCTTTTGTCTTTTTTTTTTTTTTTTGATGCCCATTCTAACAGACATAAGATGACATCTCGTTGCACTTTTAATTTACATTTCCCCAATGACTAGTGCTATTGAGCATCTTTTCATGTACCAGTTGGCCTTTTATATGTCTTCTTTGAAAAAATGTCTATTCAGATCCTTTGCCCACATTTTAATATCAGATTACTTGTTCTTTGCTCTTGAGTTGTATGAGTTCTTTGTGTGGTTTTTGTTTTTTTTTTTTTTTAGGTTGACACCATATCTGATATATGGTATGCAAATATTTTTTTCCTGTTCTGTAGATTGTATTTTCACATCATTGATGATTTCTTTCACTGTGTGGGAGCTTTGTAGTCCAATGTAGTCCCACTTTATTTTTTATTTTGTTTCTTATGTTTTAGAAGTCATATACAAATAACTGTTACCAAGACCCAGGTCAAGGAGTTTGTTCCTATGTTTCCTTGTATGGGTTTGAGGTTTCAATTCTTACACTTAAGTCTTTATTTATTTTGAGTTAATTTTTGTGAAGTGGCTTAAGATTTGGGTCCAGTTTTATTCTTTTACATGTGAATATCCTATTATCTCAGCACTACTTATTGAAGAGACTGTCTTTTCTCCATCAAGTATTATTGGCTTCATTGTCAAATAATAATTTGTTATATATGCTTGGATTTATTTCTGGACTCTTGATTCTGTTACATTAGTCTATTTGTCTGTTTTTATGCCAGTACCATACTGTTTTGATGGCTTTAGCTTTATAGTATAGCTTGAAATTAGGAAGCGTGATACTTTCTGCTTTGCTCTTCTTCCACAGATTTCTTTGGCTACTCATAGTCTTTTGTGGTTCCATATCCATTTTAGGAGTGTTTTTTTTTTTTCTACTTTTGTAAAAAATTCCATTAGAATCTTAATAGGAATTGCATTGAATCTCTACATGGTGTTGGTGGTACAGTTGATCTTAGAACAAACAGGGGTTAGGGGCATGACTCTCATGCAGTCAAAAATCCATGTATAATTTTTGACTCCCCAAAGCTCTACTAATAGCCTACTGTTGAGTGGAAGTCTTACAGATAATATAAACAGTCAATTAACACATATTTTATATATTCTATGTATTACATACATGATATATTGTATTGTTACAATAAAGTAAACTAGAGAAATGAAAATGTTAAAGAAAATTGTAAGGAAGAAAAAAATACATGTACAGTGCTATACATTATTTATAAAAAAACAAAACAAAACTGTGTAAGTGGACCCATGCAGTTCACACCTGTTTGTCAACTGTATTGACATTTTAACAGTGTTAATTCTTTTGTTCTATTAACATGGAATACCTTTCCATTTATTTGTGTCTTCTTCAACTTCTTGCAACAGTGCTTTGTAGATTTCAGCATGAGCTCATTCACCTCCTTACTTAAATTTATTCCTAAATATTTTATTGCTTGCAATGTTATTGTAAATGGGATTGACTTAAATTTCTGTCACAAAAATTTTGTTCTTAGTGTATAGCAAGGCTACTGATTTTTGTATGTTCATGTTGTATCTTGTGACTTTACTGAAGACTTTGATTAAATCTAAGAGTTTTTTTGTTGAGTCCTCAGGATTTTCTATATGTAAAATCATGTCCCCTCAAATAGAGACAGTTTCAATTCTTTTCCAATTCTGGTAACTTCTGTTTCCATTTCTTGCTAGGACATCTAGTTCCATGTTGAATAGGAGTGGTAACAGTGGGATCACTAGTCTTATTTCTGATCTTAGAGGAAAACCTTTTATTTTTTCACTATTGAGTATGATGTTAGCTCCACAGCTAACATTTCTCCCGTATGGTGTTTGTTATGTGGAGATATGTTCTTTCTATGCCTAATTTGTTAAGGGCTTTATCATTAATGGATGTTGAATTTTTTCAAATAATTTTTCTGTGTCTATTGAGATGATCATATGGATTTTTTCATTGTGTTATTAATGTAATGTATCTCATTGATTGATTTGCACATGTTGAAAGATCCTTGCATCTCACTAGATAAATCCCACTTTATGTGGTGTTATCCATTTAATGGGCTGCTGAATTCTGTTTGCTAGTATTTTATTGAGAATTTTTGTGTATTCATCAGGGATGTTGGCCTGTGGTGTTTATTTTGTTTTGTTTTGTTTTGTTTTGTTTTCCCTAGTAGTATACTCTTTCACTTGTAGTATCAGGATAATGGTAGTCCTGTAAAATGAGTTTTGAAAATGTTCATTTATCTTTGATTTTTGGAAGAATTTGGAGAAGATTGGTAATTCTTCTTTAGATGTTTTAGAACATCTAAAGAAATTAGAAATTTTAGAATTTGCTAAAATTCACCAGTGAAGCTAGGGGGTCCCTGGCTTTTCTCCTTAGGGATATTTTTGATTACTAATTCTATCTCCTTACTCGTAATTGGTCCACTTAGACTTTCTATTTTATTCTGTTTCAGTCTTGGTAAGTTTTTTGTTTCTAAGAATTTTTCTGGTTTTCCATGTTGCCTAGTTTGTTGTATGATTATTAATTGCAGCTTCTTATGATCCTTTGAATTTCTTGTGTTGTCAGTTATGCTGTCACCTATTTAATTTATAATTTTGTTGATTTGGGTCTTTTTAAGATTTTTGCTTGGTTAGTCCAGCTAAGAGTTAGTCAATATTGTTTATCTTTTCAAAGAACCAACTCTTAATTTGGTTCATCTTTTCTATTGTTATTGTTATATTCTATTTCATTTATTTCTGCTCAAATCTTTATCATTTCCTTTCTTCTGATAATCTTGGGCTCAGCTTGTTCTTCATTTTCAAGTTCCTAAAGCAGTTAAGTGGTTTATTTGGAATCTGTTTTGTGTTTTGATATAGGTGTTTATTGGTATGAACATCTCTCTTAGAATTACTTTCGCTGCATCACATGAATTCTGGTGTGTTGGGTATGTTGTGTTTACATTTTTGTTTGTCTCAGTATACTCTTTTTAAATTTTTTTTAATGTTTATTTATTTTTGAGAGAGAGAGAGAGAGAGAGAGAATGAGCAGGGGAGGGGTAGAAAGAGAGGGAGACACAGAATCTGAAGCAGGCGCCAAGCTCCAGCTGTCAGCATAGAGCCTGATGAGGGGCCCAAACTCACGAACTGTGAGATCATGACCTGAGTCAAACTTGGACACTTAACCAACTGAGCCACCCAGGCACTTCTGTCTCAGTATACTTTTTTAAGTTATTGTGTAATCTCTTTTTTGATCCCTTGGTTGTTCAGGAGAGTGTTGTTTACTTTCCATGTATTTGTGAATTTTTCAGTTTTCCTCTTGTTATTGATTTCTAGTTTCAAGCCATTATGGTAAGAGAAATCCTTGGTATGATTTCACTCTTCTTGAATTTGTTGACTTATTTTGTGGCCTAACATATGGTCTATCCTCGAAAATGTTCCATGTGTCATTGAGAAGAATGTGTGTTTTGGTATTTTGGATAGAATGTTCTGTATATGGCTGTTAAGTACGTTTGGTCTATAGTGTTGAAATTCACTGTTTCCTTATTAGTTCTGAATGGTCTATCCATTGTTGAGAATGTGGTATTAAAGACCTCAATTATTGTTGTATTGTCATTTATTTCTCCTTTTAACTCTGTTAGTTTTTGCTTTATATATTTACGTGCTCTGATGTTGGACACATAAATACTTACATTGTTATATTTTCTTAATATTTTGATTATTATGTAATAGCATTATTTGTCTCATTTTACAAGTTTTAGTTTGCAGTCTATTTTAACCGATGTAAATTTAGCTCTTCTGCTTTTATTTTTTTAGCTGTTATTTGCTTAAAATGTCTTTTTCACCCCTTTATTCTCAGTCTATGTGTGTATTTAAAGGTAAAGTGTATCTTCTGTAGGCAGTATATTGTTGCACATATATATTTTTTAAATTTCTTTTAGTCATTCTATAGCTTCTGTTTGGAGAATTTTATCCATCTACATTTAAATATTACTGATAGATTAAGACTTACTATTGCTATTTTATTGTTTTCTGGTTGTTTTGCAGATTCATTGTCCCCCTCTTTCTTATCCTTCTGTCTTTTTTTGTGTTTTCACGTCTTTTGGTTAGTTGCTTTTTTTCAATATTTTAAATATGTCATCTCATTATCCCATGATTTTTTAATTGAATTATAGGTAACATGTAATGTTATAATAGTTTCAGGTATATAACATAGTGATTCAAAACTTCTATACCTTACTCAATGATCCTCATGATAAGTATAGTCACCATACAACATTATTACAATATTAACTGTTCCCTATGCTGTGCTTTTCTCTCTATGTTTTCTTTATTTTATAACCAGAAGTTTTTCCCTTTAATCCCCTTCAACTATTTTACCCATCTCCTCACTCTTGTCCTCTCTAGCAAACACCAGTTTATTCTCTGTATCTATGATCCTGTTTCTGTTTTTTGTTTGTTTGTTTGTTTTGGTTTTTACTTTATTTTATTTTTTAAACATAGTGCTGACAACCTTCCAGAACAGCAGAGTCTCCAGGCAAGTGCTAGTTTGGGGCAAGCACATTGCCTCTGCCAGAAGCCAAAGGTTCCATTTTTTTGTAGTTGTTGTTAATGTTTATTTATTTATTGATATTGAGAAAAGAGAGAGAGAGCGAGAAAGCATGAGCAGGGGAGGGGCAAAAAGAGAGGGAGAGAGAGACAAACCCAAGCAGGCTCTGCATTGTCAGCGCAGGGCTCAGTGTGTAGCTCGATCCCACGAACCATGAGATCATGATCCAAGACTCAACCACTTACCCAACTGAGCCACCCAGGTGCCCCTGTTTTGTTTTTTTAGATTCCACATATAGATGCAATCATATATTTGTGTTTCTCTGTCTGATTTATTTCCCTTAGCATATGTCCTCTAGGTCCATCCATGTTCTCACAAATGGCAAGATTTCATTCATATTTATGGCTGAGTGTTATTTCATTGCATATGTTATACCACATCTTCTTTATACATTCATGTATTGATGGACACTTGAGTTGTTTCCTTATCTTGGCTATTTTAAATAATGCTGCAATAAACATAGCCTTGTGTATATCTTTTTAAATTAGTAGTTTTATTTTCTTTGGTAAAAAAAAAGTGGAATTACTGGATTATGTGGTATTTCTATTTTTAATTTTCTGAGGAAACTCCATACTGTTCTCCACTGTAACTGACCATTTGCTTTACCACCAACAGTGCACAAAAGTTTCCTGTTCTCCAAATCTTTGTCAACACTTGTTATTTCTTGTATTTTTCATACTGGTGATTCTAATGGGTATCAGGGCTATCTCACTGTGGTTTTGATTTGTGTTTCCCTGATGATTAGTGATGTGGAGCATATTTTCATGTGTCTGTTGGCCTTCTGTATATCTTCTTTGAAATAAACTGTATTCATGTCCTCTGCCCATTTTTTATTGGATTACTTGGGTTTTGTTGTTTGTTTTTTAATTTGGTGGTGTTGAGTTGAATGGTTTCTTTATATATCTTGGATATTAACCCCTTATCAGATACATCATGTACAAATATTTTCTTCTATTCGGTATGTTGCCTTTTTGTTTCACTGTTTGATTTCCTTCACTGTACAAAAAGCTTTTAAGTTTGATATAATCAAACTTTTTGTGTTTTTATGATGTTAATTAGTGTTTTGTTTTGTTTTGTTTTGTTTACTTTTAATGCACATAAATGGTACATTATTCTCTTTTATCAGGCTGCTTTTAAAATTCTTTCTGTGTCCTTGACTCCCGATGATTTAATTGCAATATATCTTAATGTAGTCATATTTGGGTTTAGCCTATCTGGAGTCTTTAGGGCCTCCTGGTTCTGGATGTCCAGTTCTCTCCCCATGTAGAGAAGTTATCAGCCATTATTTCTTTAAATATACTTTCTGTCTCTTTCTTTTTCTTTTCACCCTTTGGAATACCCATATTGAAAATAGTGTTTCTTTTTTTGTTTGTTTGTTTCCCATAGGGACTTTAATCTTTCTTATCCTCCCCCCGCCTTTTTTTCACTTCTGAGTGGGTAATTTCCAATGTCCAATCTTCCAGGTCACTAATTCTTTCTTCCGCATCATCCAGTCTACTTTTGAAACTATTGAATTCTTCACTGCATTTATTGTGTTTTTCAACTTTAGGATTTCTGTTTGTTTGGAAGTTTGCTGTTTCTTTATAAAACTTCTCGTTTTGTTCATGCATTATTTTCCTAATTTCATTTAGTTGTGTATCTGTGTTTTCCTGTAGTTCATTAAATTTCCTTAAAATGATTATTCTGTATTCTTTCTCTGAAAGTTCTAGATTTTTATATTTTTAGAGTCAATTATTGGAATTTTATTAATTTACTTTGATGGTGTCATAATTATCTGATTTTTTTTTTTTTTTTTTTTTGTATCTGTGAACTTGAATAATCTGGCTCCTGTAAAAGACTTTACAGGTTTGCTTGGCAGAAACAGTTCTTTACCAGTCAGTTCAGTTTAGTTTTCTGTATGTGTCTGCTGGCGATGTGTTTGGGTGGTTATGGTCTATTATGGTTTATTTGAGGGTGTCAACTAATCAAGCTCTAGGGACAGGATGGGAGGATGTGCTACTGGCTGAGAAAGGCTGGATAGGACTGCTGGCTCGATTCCCTACCTATATGAGTCTTTAGGAAGGGCTCCATGTCTGTGTGGCTTCTCTGGTCACAAATATGGGCTATATTCAGTAGCAGATATAGCTATGAATTAGCTTCCCTTCCCTGGCATGGCAGCAGGACAGGACTCAGAGACTATAGAGTTTGTTGTTTGAAGGCTCAAATCAGTCCTAAGTCCACCCTGAATTTCTTGGTCAGAGGCTAGCATTTTTGCTCTGCAGGTGGTAGAATCCCAGAATGTGTTCTCTGTTAAAAGGCCAATGCATGTAGGGCTGTTGAATGGGTTACACAGCTTTCTGTATGTTCTGATAAGTTTTCCTGGTTGGAAAAGCGAAACGCTGCATTCAGCAATGAGAAGGGCTACAGATTAGATTCCCTGCTCTCAGAGAAGCAGTTCTAAAACCAGTAAAACTCTTAGTTTATTGTCATTAACTCAAACTGACCCACACCACAAGGTCTCTGGCTAAACAAGGTCCCTGGCTTTACTCTGCAAACTATTAGCTCTGTTTGCCCTTCTCTGAGTTCGTGTTCCACTGGGCTGTACACTTTTCAGGCATTTCTACCACTTCTTTTGGCCAGTTGGGTTGAGAAGACACTCTTCCCAGTGGATGGGACTATGCTTTAGCTCTTTTGCCTAGGTGGGCGAGGAGAGGATGCTCTAAACTACTCTTTCCAGTCTCGCCAGCTGGGGGGGCCTGCAGCTATGAGTTAATCAGAGTCAGCATGGGCTATGAGTTAAGCCTCTGTCAGTGTATAGCATGGGGAGCCTCTATGCTGGTATTGCTTTGGTATGCTGGTATCTGCTCATCTGCCTCTTAGCTTGATTGCCACTGAGCTGCACACCTTCCAGGAGTTGTCATTAGCCCTTGGGGTCAGATGAGGCTAGAAGGCACTTTCCACAGTGGTTGGGGCTGTGACTCAGCACCTTGAGTGGGTGTGGGTAAACTGGGCTCTAAGGCCAGCAGAACTCCTCATTTAATCAGGCAAATCTGTACCTCATCAAGTTTCTGGGTCAGAGTACATCCCCTGACTTGGTTCTGCAGATGAACATAGCTTCTGGTTGGGATTACTACTTTGGGCACTGCATGTTAAGTTCTGCCAAGATCCATGTGCTTGTTGTTGCGAGTCCCTGCCCTGCTGTCTCTCACAGTCAGACTCCCAGTGGCTGAGCCCACAGATTCCCCTATAATCTCTGTGGCACAAGATCAGAGTAGGAGTCCCCCACAAAGGGACCCATAACTTCTACAAAGGGAGGGGGCTGGTTGTCCCCTCTGAGTTTTCTTTTCCCTCTGGAGGAACCTGAGTCTCAGGGGAGCCCTCTCCAGGTGGTGCTGTGCTGGCCTGGGGGAAGGGCAATGTGGCCAACATGTAGCCACATCTCTTACCCTTCTAATGCAGTCTGTGTAGGTCTATGTGGCCCCAGGGGTGCTTCAGCCTCACTCTCTTGTTCTAGGATTCTCTCAGTGGTGTTTTGTTTTTGAAGAGATTATGGTTGTTCTTATGAAAGGAAGTGAAGTCAGGAATGACCTGTGCCATTATCTTAGTGATATCACTGTTCTCATGTGTAATTTTAAATTCTAATTATTTGTACTACTTACAATGATGTATTGTCTTTCTGTGCTACATATTTGCCTGAAAAAGAATGTATTACTTCACCTTCTGGCAAGGGCAATATAGGAAGGCAGCCTTCTTTCTTAACCATAAATTGTTTAAAGTCCATTTGGTCACAAATATGTCTTGTTTCACAGTTATACAGTTGCATTTATGACTTAGGGGGAAATATTATTTTAATACATATATATTTTTGGGTTAATTGTTTGGTAAATACCCAACAAAATATGATATTAATGTCAGAAGACATATGACCAATTTAGTTCAGTAAGATTTTTTTCTAATTGGGTAAGTTTAAATAATTTATGACAGAGAAAATAGGACCTACTTCCAAAGAGCAAACTGAAAACAACAAATCATCCTGAATCAGAATTCAATTTAAAACATATGTAAGGAGGTTTTATTTATCTGGTTTTAGAAAGATATTATAAAAATTATTCCATTTCTTGAAATAGATAAAAATAGGTAATACTTTTCTTTCAGGTGTACTTCTAAGCACTTAATATTAATATATTTAAATATTTTAATAGTCCTGTGTATCTCTTTCCTACACACTAGGAAACAAACAATATAGTGTGAAAAGTTGCACAGGGTCATTTAGATCATAGAGGGTGAAGTCAGAATTTGAACAAGGCTTTAGAGTCTCTCTCTATTGCCTTCAACAGAGTCTTTTGAGAACTAATTTATAATTTTCTGTTCATATTAATAAAGTACTCTTTACTTTTCTTGAATATTTGAGATTAAAATATTTGGACTTTGGGGTGCCTCGGTGGCTCAGTTGGTTGAGTGTCTCATTCTTGATCTTGGCTCAGGTCATGATCTCACAGTTCCTTAATTCTGGCCCCTAGTTGGGCTTAGCACGGTAAGTGTGGAGCCTGGTTGAGATTCTGTCTCTCTGACCCTCCCTTGCTCATTCTCTCTCTCTAAATAAAAATAAATAAATAAATAAATAAATAAACTTTAAAAAACTTGGATTTTAAAAGAATGCTAGATAGCTCAAATGAATTTTGTTGATGTACCTTCAGTAAGTATATAGTAAGGCAAAATAAAAGAATTTGAGACAATATAGAGGAACACATTTTATACATGGGGACAACTAGAAAGCATATTCTTTGCAAGAAGTAGTTCCTGACTTTTCCCAGTTGTCTTCCAGTGCCCCAGTCCTGATTCTGGTATCTCTCTAAGTCTATTGACCAAGACAACGTTACTCTTCCCCTCAGCTTCGCTAAATTTTAGACAGGTTTCTAGATTATAGGCCCCTGACCTCCTTTTCTAGGAGTGTTTACCTAAGTGAACTTTCAATTGTAAATTCTTTCTCTTTGAGATGTAAAACTTCTCACAGACTCTCAACAGTTTTACAACCTAGGAGTACCTGGGAACCTTCCCACTGAAAGGTAAACCTCAAGAAAGACAGCCCTGCCTTTCAGACTCTAAGAGTAGGAGCTTCACTTTGATAAGAACCAATTGGCCAACAGGATGGCCTCCTCACTTTGACCAACATTCTCTAGTACTTTTCCACTAAACTATAGCTCCCCCTAGTGTTTAAACACAAAAACCTTTTGTTTCAGTGGAGTGGAGTTCATTGCCTCTGCCCCGCTGTAATAGTCCTGATCTCTATTGTAATTTCTTTGAATGAAGTTTTTTTTTTTGCTCTTTTAAACCAGGGTCCAATGCAATTTTTCTTTCACATCAAGACATTCCATCACACCTCTGGAGCCACTCTGTGTCTTTTAATTAGAGATTTTAGTCCATACACATTTAAAGTAATTGCGGATATGAATGTACTTTTTGCAGTTTTGTTCATTATTTTTATTTTTGACTGGATATTTTCATAGTTCCTCCCTGTTCCTTTCTTCCCTTACTCTCTTCCCTTGTGGTTTGATAAGTTTTTTTTTCTTTTTTCTTTCTTTCTTTCTTTCTTTCTTTCTTTTTCTTTTTCCATGTTACATTTAGCTTCCTTTCTCATTTTATGTACCTGTTATAGCTTTCTGCTTTGTAGTTACCATGAAGCTCACATATTACATCATATGTAAAACAATCTATTTTTTAAAAATGTTTATTTGTTTTGAGAGACAGTGAGAGAAAGAGTGAGTGGGGGAGGAGCAGAGAGAGAGGGAGACAGAAAATCCCCAGCAGTCTCCATGCTGTCAGCGCAGAGCCTGATGTGGGGCTCAGTCCCATGTCCATGAGATCATGACCTGAGCTGAAATCAAGATCACTTGTTTAACCGACTAAGCCCCTTGAAAACAACTTATTTTAAGTTAATAGCATCTTAAATTTGAATGCATTCTAAAAATCTACATTTTTATTCTCCCTCCTACCATGTGTTATGTTTTTGATGTCATATTTTATATATTTTTATTTTGCATGTTTCTTAACTGATTATTATAGTTATGCTTACTTTTACTACTCTTGTCATCTAACCTTCATATCAGGTTTATAAGCAGTTAATCTACTACTTTCGCATTACTAGTAAGATTTTTACCTTTCTATTCTCCTTATGCCTTACCTTTTCAACTTTAACATTTTTGTAAGGCCAGTTTGGAGGTGATGAATTTCTTTAGTTGTCTGGAAAACTATCCCTACTCTGAATGATAACCTGCAAAGGTAGAGTATTCTTGTTTGGAAGTGTTTTCCCCTTCTAGCACTTTGAATAGATCATGCTACCCCTTCTGGCCTGTTAAGTTGCTGCTGAAAGATTAGCTTAATAGTCATATGAGGGTTCCCTTGTATGTAACCCATTGTTTTTGTCTTGCTGAATTTTAATATTCTCTCTTTAACTTTTGATAATTTAATTATAATGTGTCTTGGTGTGGAGAAAGGACAAATCTGAACGAATTATTCTTCAGAAAGACAATCTATTTCTGAGAGGAATTTTGTGCAAAACAACTTTGTTCTGCTGTAAGCCTTAAATTAAATCTTGTTACTAACCCGAAAGTTATAGACTATTGATTTTCTTAACCATTAATTCATGTAAGGCATTATCTCTGTCTCCATAGTATTTAGTTACTTTAATTTACTTATCAAAGCTAAGGGATTTCCTTAGCAGTTTCCTTTCCTCTTTCCCTAGACACACTGACAGGGTAATTTTTTTTTTTTTTTTTGTAATGAGATACTCTTTACTGCAAAGAAACACATCTCACAGAACCCTGGCTGTTACCTTCAGATAACACACACACACACACACACACACACACACACACACACCAAAAAATCTCAATGTAATCATTATTGTAGTTTCATAAAGGGTGATTGAAAATAAAGTGAAATCTTTGCTTTGTGCACTCTGACACCATTAAACATCAAATTTGGGGTTTTTATTTATTTATTTTGTGTGTTTGTTTGCTTGTGCTTTCTCTGTGTGTAGGTGTTTCTGTGTATATGACAGACGTAACAGTTAAAAAGTTGGAATGTATTGGGTTGTCCATTATGTTTACATTTTGAATTTGATTCATATCAAATTTAACTTCTGTGACAGGGAAAACAAAACCTTTACCCAGCTCTACAAGGCTAAATCTCTAGTTGAAAGTTTGGCATTTGTTCTTTTTTGAACTTTGGACACTATGAGCCCATTGTTCTTCTTTTTAAATCCACTTTACCAAGGAAACTCAACTCTCTTCAAAGTTTTCATTTTAATCTCCAAGGACACACCACTAGTCTTTCTAAACTTGAGCCTCCTTGAATCTCAGCCTTGTCATATTGTAAATGTTAATAATAAAGATAATAATAAAGCATCTTTAATATAAACTATGTTTACATTTACATATAAGCTATATGTAGGCTTGGAAAACACTTTCATACCTATTATCTTGTTATACCTTTGAAATATTTTGAGGTTGGTGGAGAAGATAATATTTTTTTCTTGAAATACAATCTACACAGACTTCTCAAGCCTAACACTGACAAAATTCACCTCAGTTGCCTTTCTGCTCATTTATTCCTACCAGAGGAATTCAAGCTAGACATCTCTGTTGCCTCTCTAGTTCTTTTCTTCCTGTCACCTGCTCTGTCGGGATGCATTATCATTTGTTGGCTCCTGAATCTGCACTTTCTCTACTTGCACATTCATTCTACATTTTTGGTCTTCAGGATTACTCAACTAACTCATTCTAACAACATCCAGATTGTTTCCTACAGTTGGCTCTACAATTTTCTGTCTTTACACTGCATATTGAGACCAGGTCATCCTCCCAGGGCGACAGCCAGCGGCCAGGGTCAAAGGACGTTGACATTTTTCCACTTTCGTTTGCATGTATTCAAACGTTTCCTGGGCATCGAAGGAACTCCATATTCTGGCTCTGTCTTGCTTTTCTCTCTTTATTATTGTTTACTGTACCCAACATGGCCACCTGATTTCTGTCAAACTTGACTAGTATTGGGGTACCTGGGTGCCTCAGTTGGTTAAACCTCCAACTCTTGATTTCAACTCAGGTCGTGATCTTGCAGTTCATGGGTTCCAGCCCTGTGCTGACAGTGCAGAGCCTGCTTGAGATTCTGTATCCCTCTCTCTCTGCCTCACCCCTGCTCTCTCTCTCTCAAAAATAAATAAACATTAAAAACAAACAAACAAATCACAAAAAAAAGGACTAGTATTATTCCCACCCAATTTTTTTGATTTTGACACCTGGGTTTTGCTTATGGTGCCTGACTTCTGTGACAATATGCCCTTTCCCTCTCTTCATATTTGCTTTTATTCATACCTTAAAACCAAAGTCTCATCTCAGTTTCTGAAATCCTTCTGGATCAGACTTAACTCATCTTTCAGACTGTAGTTTTTGTAGTGTGGAATTTAGGTCTTCATTTTTCATATTGTATTTTCATCATTCACTGCTTCATCCACTTAGAAGTCATATTGTAAACATAATTTTTTTCCTGTGTAATATTAATCATCTAAATAGCATGTTTTGGAAAACTAGATGGTATGTTTTTTGAATCAGCCAAAAAATCTTTTGTCCCTTTTATTTTTTTTCCTTTTGCCTAAACTTACATGATTGGTTAAGCTTTAACGTCCCACAGGGAGGTTTATATTAGCATCCAGATGGTGAGAGCTTTGCATTTGATATGGATCCTGGTGATTGTATGTCTCCCTTCCTCAGGCTAACAGTAATTTCCTAAAGCCTTAAATACCAGCATCATGGCAGCTTGAGGCTCTAAGTCACTGTGGTTTAGCATGACATTTTATCTGGAACAAACTAATTTATTTAAATGGCCAATATATCTGTAAATATCAATAAAATCATTTATTTCTCCCTCTTAAGATGGGCAGTACTTTACAATGAGTGTCATGTGTGTATCTTAGAGATGATTACTGAACATCTCAGGGGCTAAGTCTGAGGCTAAACGTCATATATGAGATCATTGCCTATGGCGCAAAACAATAACTAATAAGCTTACTTGTAACGTTTAGCTTCTAGAAAAGGGTGAAAAGGAGTCATGAGTGGAGAATTGTAGGAATCATCACTTTTAATCCTCTGTTAAAAATAGCTTAAAGAGATAATATTCAATAATCCAAAGCACTTACCTTTTTCGAAGTGGATAAATTAAAATGAAAATAAGTATTTGAAAGCTGCCTCTTTTACAACTTATGTCAACGACAAATATGGTAAAGAATGGACTGACTCTGTCAAGCACCACAAAATTAACATGACTTGTGCTAGTTCCAGCACTGGATTTGCAGGTAGAAAGGGCACCATAGGAAGTGTGACACTGATGGAACTTATGAAGAGGAACATCAGTAAGATTCAAGGGTGGAAAGTTTTTAGCAACTGCTATGGAGTGTAGAGGGAAAAAAAAATGCACTTTTGTTTTTGGAAATAATTACTTTCATCTGAAGCCACCTGTTTTCCTCATTCTATTTCTTTTCCTAATACTTAAAAAATTATGATAAAGTTCATATAAGATAAAACTTACCATTTTAACAATTTTAAAATGTTCTATTAAGTGACATATAATAAATATACGTTGCTATACAACAACTACTCTACGTAGTTCCAGAACATTTTCATTGCCCCAGAAGGAAATCCTGGACCCATTATGCAGTCACTTCCTGTTTTCCCTCTATTAGTGGGCCTTGGAAACCATTGATCTATTTTGTTGTTGTTTGCTTCTGTGAATTCATCTATTCTGGATATTTCATGCATATGCAATCGTACAATATGTGACCTTTTATATCTGTCATATTTCACTTAGTATGTTTTCAATCTTCCTTCATCTGATAGCATATATCAATCAGTACTTGGTTTTTTTTATAGTTGAATACAGTTGTATGTATTCAACTGTATTCGACTATATATATTCAACCATAGTTGAATATAGTTGTATGGCTATACCTTATTTGTTTCTCTGTGCGTCAGTTGATGGGCATTTTGGTTGTTTCTGCTTAAAAAGATTTTTTTAAGTGTTTATTTTTGAGAGAGGGAGACAGAGTGTGGGTGGGGGAGGGGCAAGAGAGAGAGGGAAACAGAATATGAAGCAGGCTCCAGGCTCTGAGCTGTCAGCACAAACCCCGATGTGGGGCTTGAACTCATAAACCATCAGATCATGACTTACACCAAAGTGGGACCCTTAACCGATTGAGCCACCCAGGTGCCCCAGTTTCTACTTTGTGACTGTTGTAAATAGTGCTGGTGTGAATGTTTGTGTGCAGATATTTGTTTTAACACTTGTTTTCAGTTCTTTTGGGTATCTAACTGAACATGGAGTTGCGGAGTCACATGGTAATTGCTTGCTTAATTTATTGGGGAACAATCAAACTATTTTCCACAAAGGCTGCACCATTTGATATTCCCACTAGTCGTGTATGACAGTTTTAACTTTACCACATCCTCACCAATACTTGTAATTTCCATTTCCTTTGAAAATTTTGTGTATAGTCCTAGGATAAGGGCAGTGTATTACACTGTGGTTTTTACTTGCATTTCCCTTATGTTGAATAATGTGGAATATTGCGTCCTGTGCTGCTGGCCTTTATTATATCTTTCTGTTTCTTTTTTCTTTTAAATTTTTCTAAAGATTTTATTTTTACATAATTTCCACAGTCAATGTGGAGCTTGCACTTACAACCCTGAGATGGAGAGTTGTATGCTCTACTGACTGAGACATCTAGGAACCCCGTCTGCCTGTTTCTAGTGCTCAAAAATTATCCTGTGATTATAAACCTTTCAATCTACATGTTAATTTTGTTTATTTTAATTTTTTTATGTTTTATTTATTTTTGAGAGAGACAGAGACAGAGACAGAGCATGAACAGGGGTTGGGGGGCAGGGTACTGGGCAGAGAGAGAGGGAGACCCAGAATCCCAAGCAGGCTTCAGGGTCTGAGCTGTCAGCACAGAACCTGAGGCAGGGCCCGAACCAACGAACTGTGAGATCATGACCTGAGCCGAAGTCAGATGCTTAACTGCCTGAGCCACCCAAGTGTCCCTAAATTAATTCACTTTAAATCCTTTCAGGATTATCCCTAGGCTAATGCTGAAATATGTAAAAACTTTTTTTTAAACTAATAATTTGAGCAAAGGATTGTCTATATAATTTTATAAACTTTAATTCATCATTGAATTTTTGGCTTATTTTTATGCCAAATTTATTTTTATGTGCTATTTATTAAGAATTTTGTGCCATTCAAATGATATGAAATAAAAAACGTTTTCTGAAAACTACTCATTAACCAAAATAAGGTTCAAATCTTACCACTTTTTTCCAAAAAAATTTTTTTCCAGATACTTTTTATAAAATTCAGTTAAATAATGGGTAGTTCAGTGTTGGGTATTCAGAGGGGGCAATGTTTTCTCTAAAGACACTTAACAATACCACAGTTTTAGCTTCGGATTGCCCCACTCCCTTTCTTCTTTCCTGTTCTATTACTATCTTTTCCATCTCTATCCTTTTTGGCAGAAACAGATTTGCCTACTTCTCGAAGTTAATATTCTGCCCAGAAAGGTGAGACAAATTGTCTCCTATTCTGATGATGCTTTTCTAGGATTTTAGTCATGTCTCTTGAAGATCTTTGCTTTCATACAACCCTTGACCAATTAAACAGAACCTGAGAGAAGACTTTGCTTATGATTACTAAGTTGGTAATGGAAATCTGACTCTTTCAGGGTTTCCATTTGGCCCAGTTTGGTTGGCCACAGGTGAAATGTGAGAGAATCCTGATGGATTTTTACATGGAGGGGTTGGATTTGTTGGAAACAGTGGTGGGCCTTGATTCAATCACGCCGATTTCCTCTTGGGTTCTCTGGAGACAAAAAGGAACGGCTAAATTCTGCTTTTACTGCTGGTTCCAGCTATTCTTTGTTTTCACCCCGAGTTTTATACTTTTGCTTATCAGTATACATGATTTTCCAAAGAAGAATCTGATGAATTTGACTCTTGTTACAATGGAAAGTTAAAGCAAATTGTTCCCAAAGGATTTCAATATCTCTTCCATGGCCCCAGTTGATAACCATAATACAGTGGGCTTACCATAAGCAATAGTGTATATTTACTGAACATAATATACCCACATACTTTAAAAGATGAAGCCAATTACATTTGTAATGCCTGAAGCTTTTCTATTGTACAAAAAGTCCTGTAGATAATTAATACAGTTAATTAACTGTGGATGTAATTGGCTACTTTAGAGAGCAATTCACCGCTTCACTGTCATATGAGAGCAGAAAAGACAAAACACATACAAATTAGAGGGCATTCATTTAATTATTTGAGGTTATTGTAAGAGAACTCTTGTCTCTATTAGACATTTAAAATGACCTTGCATCAACACAGGCAAATTAGAGATATCTATTTTGACACTTTGGAAAAATACTACTTTCGCTTTTTTCAACTAATCTGTTTAAAACTTTGAGGCAACCTTAATAACATTAAGCAAATTTAAAGATGGTAGGCAACCCTCAACGATGTTAAAAACAAATTATTTGAGGGGCATCTGGGTGGCTCAGTCATTTAAGTGTCCCACTTTGGCTCAGGTCATGATCTCACGGTTCATGAGTTTGAGCCCCATTTGGTGCTCGGTGCTGACACCTCAAAGTCTGAAGCCCGCTTCGGATTCTGTGTCTACCTCTCTCTCTCACTCTCTGGCCCTCTCCCCCCCACCCTTCAAACTAAACATTAAAAAGATTAAAAAAGCAAACAAATTATATAAAAAATTGTAGTGTTCATTTGTGTTATTTCCAGAGAATAGGAATTTAGAGAATTTAGAGAATTTCACCTTCTAATTTTATTCTATGGAGATACTTTTTAAAAAAAATATAGAAATATTTATAGCCTGAAGAACATTAATCAGCTTTGAACACAACTTGGTATATATACAAAGAATTGGCCACTATTCAAAGTTCAAAAATTCTGCTTTTCCTTAGCTGCAGAAACAAATCATTAGGGAAGAAATCCCTGATGGGCATTAACTCTGACAGATGGTCCTACACTCAAGTTAATACTAACCATTTTCTTGCTTGGAAAGTTGCTTTCTTTTAGAATTAATTTTCAAATGGTGACTCACTTGCAATTTACTGGAAAAGACAAAGTATGGTAGAGTTCATTAAGGGAATGGAAGAACAATACATCTGATTATTTTTGGCATATGATATACCCTTTAGATGATCTCCAAACAAAAGAATTGGGTATTGAAACAGAGCCAATTCGTATATTCCATCAAAACTTCTTTCATTATAATTGTGTCATTGGGGCAAATCAGTTAAAGTTTTGTATCAGAACCTCAGTTTTGTATCAGAACCTTTTAGCAGAGTCTCCTGAACATGCTTCAAAGAGTGGGTGTGATGATGAACATTTTCCTTAGTGAAAGGCCAAGCACACGAGGGGCAGCAACAGACTGAAGTGTTTTTGCTCGTGGATGTAAGGAATGGTTTGTACAATGCCAAGTTTTGTGCAGTTTTACCTATTTCTGCTTCCTGGTGAACCACATAAACTTGCATAAAGCAGTGCTGTCATCAAGGAGGTATCAATCTGATTGGACCTCCGGAGTGTCAAGTTGCCCATTGTTTCACTCATTCATTCAACAGACATTTTTGAGCACCAGCTATGGGTTCGAAATCTTGTTGGAATGAATAAATCATGATGTATCCTCAGGGATCTTGCAGTCCAGTAAAGTGAAGGAATCAAATAAATACTTTGGTATCTTAGTTTCTAATAAAGGTATGTGTAGAGGGTACAAAACACAGGGTCTATATCATAGATGTATGTCTCATGAAGTATAAGGGAGGGAGAGGACTGTGTTTGTTTGTTTTGTTTGTTTGTTTTTTTTTTTTTAGATTTTTTAAATTTTTTTATTTTTTGCAAAAGACAGGAAAGATCTTATAGGGAAGTGACAAGAGTATGTCTGCATTAATTTGACAGCTATTTATAGGTTGCGTAGTATTTTCCAGGCTGGAGATAAAACAAGAAACAAGACACAGTCTCTGTCCTCAGGAAGATTGTAGCATTTTGCAAGGTGGATAGTTATCAACAGCAGACGATGGGGATAAAAGTGTTTTCCAGGTAGAAACACACAGGCTTTGTGTAGGTTAATCTGTGTACCTTCCACACCCATCTGCTGCTTCCAGCTTAAACTGCTAGAGCTTTCCACCACCCACAGAAATAATGCTCAATATTTCATTTTGTTTTGTTTTGTTCTATAGGGAAAGACACAGTTAGTGAGTGGAGGACATAAAAATTGAAAAAACCAATACATGGTATGATCATCAATATGTTTTGCTAAGCAGTGATGGTTTGAGCTAGATTTTTAACTCAGTGACATGGAACAGAATAATTAATTGGTGATACGCTCTGGAGCTAGGAGGCATCTGGATCGTGGGCATGCACAAGGTGAGCCGAGTAGAGAAACCAGGTCAAGAACCTGCAAAGAGTAGTGCAGACTTGGGAGACATAGATTAGACCCATGCATTAGATAATAACTTAATAGAAATGTTCTAATTCAGAATTTCACTCCCTACGGCCTGAGTTATACTTCTAACCCACATGAGAGTCTATGAGCTGTTCATACCTTTATCACAAGTGTCCCTTTCCATTTTTGCCTCTAGATATTTTGGGTGACTTTTTGTTGTTTGTATCCAAAAGTGGCATGGGATGCTGGAGAATCTCCAGGTAGTTTTGTAAAACTGGAAAGTAGAATATAGTAAGAGATGAGTTTGGAAAGAAAAACAGGGCCATAACATAAACAGTTTTGTGTGCTATGATGAGAAGTTTGGGCTTCATAATATAAACAATTGAACTCACTGTAGGCTTTCAAGCAACATGACCAGATTGTGTTGTCTCAAAGTCACTTGGGTGTTTTGGAGGGGTCATAAATGGAGACAGAGGGGGCCTCTTAGAAGACTATGAGAATAACCATAGGTTGAGATATTAAGAGTCTGTAGTAAGGCAGTAGCTATGGGAATAGGAATTTTATTTAAGACATGTCCATGTTGTGGAATTTATGTGATGTGGACACTGATTTTGTGAACAGAAATAGTGGAAGATTACTTTAATGACAAAGGAATGCCAGTACTTTATCAGTAAAGGAAACTCTGGAAATAGTGTTACATTTGAGGGGTGAAAAAAGTATAGTTGCAGAGATGTTAAGATTGGGGTGTTCCTTCAGGTGGGAATCAGTCAGGGAAACAGAAAGCGCAGTAACAGTCATTTGTATTTAAAAATGGTTGAAAGGGGCTCCTGGGTGGCTCAGTCAGTTAAGCGTCCAACTTTGGTTCAGGTCATGATGTCATGGTTTGTGAGTTCGAGCCCCATGTCGCGCTCTGTGCTGACAGCTCAAAGCCTGGAGCCTGCTTCAGATTCTGTGTCTCCCTCTCTCTCTACCCCTCCCCTGCTTATGCTCTCTCTCTCAAAAATTAATAAACATTAAAAAATAGCTTACAGTGTCAACGGAGAGCAGAATTAAATACAGGGGTAAAGTAGCAAAGTAAAACTGGATGATAAGCACTTCTTAAGATCACTTATTAAATTACACCTTTATTTAATTAATTTTGTCCTTTTAAAAATTGCAGGTGCTTCCATTTGTAGAAGCTGGTAACAATTCATGTGTATTATTTAATTTTTCCTAATAATCATCCCCTGAGGCAGCTTAATATCACTATTTTTATAGGTGGGGTAATTTGGACATGCAAAGTTTAAATAACTTGCCTGAGGTGATATAAATAAATATCCAAGCCACCTAAAGCCACTTGTCTAATTCCATACCCTGTGCAGTTAACGATAGTGCTGTACCTTGCCTTCCAAATATCAAATACCAGGTGAACTGAAGAAGGCATTTCTGTCCATAAGATACATCACACCCATATGTCATGTGAACACTGCAATTCTGTTATACCCTGGGACAAACTTTCTTGTGACTCTGTGGCCTTAGTAAGAATGTGCAGGGCAAGGGACGCCTAAGTGCCTCAGTCATTTAAGTGTCTGAGTCTTGGTTTCAGCTCAGGTCATGGTTGCATGGTTCATGAGTTCGAGCCTCGCATTAGGCTCCATGCTGACAGTGTGGATGGAGCTTGCTTGGGATTCTCTCTCTCTCTCTGCCCCTCCCCTGCTCTCACTGTCTCTGACTCTCACAGGATAAATAAATAAATAAACTTAAAAAAAAATCCTTTATCTAAGAGGGCAGGGGAAGAAGGAAGAAGGTGCCACGGCGGAAAAGTAGATTGAAGGGCAGAGAATTAAATGATATTTTCCTCTTCTTTTGCCTTGTGTCTGCAACCTGTGAACCTTACTTTTAGCCTAAGCAGCCTGTGAGTAGAAGAATCATGGAATTTGATTCTACCTGATGGTATCACCTTGGGCAGGTTGGGAGACAGACTTTGCTATTTAGTTCTGTATGAAAATTGTTTGCTTTTGACAGATGACAGCATAGGACACAGACTTGACACCAGTCTTTCCTTTCTCTTCTCTTTTCTTTTCTTTTCTTTTTTCTTTTCTTCCTCTTTCTCTCTTTCTTTCTTTCTTTCTTTCTTTCTTTCTTTCTTTCTTAGTAAGAACAATTTCTCTTTGTTGCAAAGAGTAGATAAGTCACAAATAGTTAATGTGAGTAACATCCTGGGAAATCTTTGCAAATGCCAACTCTTAGCTAGTTCTCTAAATGCAAATGTTAGATACCATTTGAGGAAGCATGTTCACATGTTTTAAATCACTTCTCTTTTCATTTAAACAGCTGTACGTGTATATATATAATTCATTGTTTTGCATTAAGGAATAATGCCAAGAGAAGAAAATGACAGATAAATGAAGAAATCGAACTTTGGAGAGGGAGCAAGAAGCCAGGTCTGAACATACTTCTCCACATGCTGTAGTGCCTTTCTAGACAGAATATTACATAAGGCTTAGATGGTTTGTTTGGGGATAGAAGAGAGATAATCTGGTCTTGCACTGTCCAGTGCCATACCTATTAATATAACCATGTGTGGCTGTTTGGACTTAAATTAGTTGAAATTAAATACAATAGTTAATTTATTTCCTCACTCATAGGAGGAATCAAAGAAACAGAAAACAGATTTTAAAAAACAGTATCAAGGAGAAGAGGGTTGTCACTTAAAAAAAAATGCTTAATTAGCCCTGCTTTATATATGGGAGATTATGTATCAAATACTTATTATCTAGTTTGACATAAAGTTATTCTTCATTTATCGATTTCCAATTTTTTAATACTTAAAAGTGTGTATGTTAGTAATTACTTCTTCTTGTGTTAGCTAGACACACTTTTGAACAATGCAAAACCTATGATCATTCACCTATCCATTCATCCATCCATCTGTGTTTCTAAAAATTTCTTTAACTTCATAAATGTGAAAAAAATATAATGGTAATGTATCATTTTCTATCTGTTATTTAAATTCTTTTAAAATAAATAAGTCCCCTAGTATACCATGAGAGATGTGTCTCCATAAGCATTATAGATATCAAATGACCTATCAAGTTAAATATATATAAATAATATGTATAATAGTTATTTATTATATATTTATATGTATCCCTCCTCAATTAATAATGTGTTTATTATATACAAATATATTTTATTATATACATATATAAAATAAGAGAATGTTGCAAAATTATTAATTTTTTGAAAGACAACATTAACTGAGGGACTGCCAAATCCTTGGACCTTTCAATAGGTCCAATATGTAAAATTGTTTGCTGTAACAAAAACTCAAAACTTCGGTTTCCCAAAGTGAGACAATTTGTGTTATTTAACATTTTTACCTACCTGGACTCTTCCCATTCTGTGTCTATTAATAAAGTTCAATAGATGTTGTTAAAAATACCAGCCTACTCATTAGATCCTTTCAAGTTCTCTTATTACATTCCAAATATCCTCCTTTAATAATCTATGACTATATTCAAATTATCCCATTCATGAGCTCAAACTGTTGAATATTTGATTTTGTTAGCATAGAAAAACAGTGTGAAATTAGATATTTATATAAAAGATTTGTCAACCTGTGGGCTAAAATTATAGGGTGAATTTGTCTAATAGTTTTGGCCAATTAACTATTGAATATTAAATTTTGGGGGTTGATATCTATTTTCAGTGCTTTATTATTATTATTTCTGTTGCAGTTCTAAATTCTTTGGACTCTTGCTCTGCTCCCATGTTTTCAGTTTCTTCCCACTACCCTTGAAAGAATGCAAGAATTTTAGTGCAGTTTTCTATAATTAGATAATGTAATGAATGTACATGCATACATGCAAAAATGTATGAAACTAACTTCTGAATTATTGATATTTCTTGTATTACAGAAATTGAGTGTCACATGTCTGAAAAAAATAGTTTTTTGGAATTAAGTTGGATATGATATCAGTGGATGTGAAGCTTACAGATTATAAAATATAAGCTTCCTGTTAAAATTGCTACTTAATTCCTTCTTGGGACAATGAAAAATCTATTGTTTGAGAATGGAAATCTTCTTGATATGGTCTCAACCAGAAGATCATCTGTAAGATGATAGAGGACAGAATGTCCCATTTTCAGGATGAAAAAGTATAGTGTTATAAACAATGAATGATTCTTCTGAACGATTAATCTTTGTTGAATGTCAGCACTAATATTGCTAAGTATGTAGAGTTTTCTTTTTTTTAGCAAAGTTTTTGTCCTCGACTGAAAAGAATTGGCATTTACTGGCATTTTGTTTAGATCTTTCATTTTGGCTTTTAGGTAGCATGACACCCTGTTGACTGACAAAGTTGGAGGGGACCTGCAAGGCTATGCTTTTACTAAGTCATACTAGTCATCTCATCAGTGCTTGATCCAAAATGGTACACTGGACACAAGCAAGGCACATTAGCTTTTCTTTCTCATGGTAGGTGTGTATATGAGTGTGTCTGTGATACACCAATGTATATCACATCATCATATATATATATATATAGTGCAATATAAATAGCATAATGCAAGATAGCAATTTATATAATGTATATCACATTAGTATATGTGTGTGTGTATACACATATGTACTCAAAGGTGTATGTTTTTTGAGTTGAAATTAATCCTGTGTATACTTTCAGAGATGTGCCTTGATAAGCATTACAGATAAAGATATCAAATGATCCATCATATTAAATATATATATACATATATATACATATATCCATACATATACATATATACATACATATATACATATATAAATCTAATTATTTAAATCTTGTAATAAATTAAAAATTTAAATATAAATTTAAAATTATTTTAATTTGAGTTTAATTATAACATTATATGTATGTCTTTAAATAGAAATGCAGAATATGTACGTATACATACATATATATTACATACATATTATATATGTTCTTTGCATTATCACCACACACACACACACACACACACACACACACACACACACACATACATATACACAGAGAGAGAAAGAAACAGAATCAACTTCTTTGAGTAATTGTATCTGTAATAATCCAAGAAGCTTTAAAAAGATATTTTCTATCACATGGCATGGTGCACAGCCGAAGCCAGTGTGTAGAAAGAAATATAATAGGACGATATGTGCAATGAAGCAGGAGTAAGACTCCGCTTCTGTGTCTCCAGCAGTATTTAGGTTCGCATTTGTGTAATCCTGATGCTCTGCTACTTCCCCTCCCTCTCCAAACAGTCATTAAGTTCTGAGAAACAGCCTTATAGCTTTTTGACAGAGCTTCTCTGTTTGGTATGAGCTCCCTCTACACAAAATCAAAGAGTCCTAGATGCCATATTGGGGAAGAGAAACATTGCTTAAAGGGCAAGTAACCAGTTCTTCTGAAGATGCCTTATCTGTTTACTTGCTACAGAATGTTACTGTAGAATAAAGTACATTTTGAGTCTGGAGAGAAAGGCTTTATGTGTTTGGCTTTGCTTGACATTTAAAGATGTTTGACTTCTGTGAAAAAGTTTTCATCAAAGATGCTTATAATGGGCCACAGAGACAACTAACTGTTGGGGATCGTTGCTCTTTAATAGGCTCAGTAAAACCCATGGGATTGTCATTTCTGTAGGCTTATGGGCATACTGTGTCATGTAGTAAGAGGAGTTGTCACTGGTTTTTCTTCTTAATCTGCCTTTCTGTAAATATGGAAGTAGCATTTTGGAAACCTTGACAGAGATAGAACATAAGGGTTTTTTAAACTAGTCCTTAATGTTTATTATGTAGAGATAGCCATGTGAAAAATGTCCTCCCCAGAATTAAGAAATTAAGACCTTGATAAGAAATCTGCAGAACTGATTCATATTTATTTGTGATTCAGTCTCTGCAAAAGTGCAGAAAAGCTATAACACTAATTAACATTTTGGGTTCATAAATTCCATATTACCCATGGCGAATAATAAGATATTCTCTAATGCCTCTCCCCCCAAAAAAGTTGATTTCAGTAAAAACCATTTAGACCCAGCCAGGGAAAGAGTGACTAGAAGGTGATCTGAGTGAACTGGAAAAAAGTTGCCTTAACTTTCAGTGTACAATGTAAATCTTACGTGTGTTTTCATTAAACTTAAGTTAACTTCCGCTTTGCAACCCTTTCTACCCAAGTACAGTACAATTGATAAAAATGTGTAAACAAGCAGACTTTTCTTGGTTTTCACAACCAAAGCTACCTTTTTCAACCAAATGACAGGCGATTTAATTCAACAGTATTTTATTAAGAGCTTAGTATATGCCACACGTTGTGCTTGGCACTGAGAACATTGAATGGAGTAAGACCCATACTTTCCAGGAAAAGATAGACACATAGGCTGGTAATCACAACAGTTGCAAGAGCTTTTACTGAAACATAGCAAGGTCCTAATCTAATACAAAGGAAATAAACTTAATGGAGACTTGAGGTTCATAGGCAGTTTTCTAGAGGAAGTAGCCCTTAATGAGGGAGACAAATTAGTTACATGGATCAGGAAACCATTTCATAGATTCCAAATGGCACACCAAAAGCAAAATCACAATAGAGACTGTTTTGTGTGGTTTGAAGATAAGGTATCTCTATGGCAAGGGGGGCAAAGGAGACCCAGAAGACAATTTGAAGTGCTTGTGAATTCTCGAAGGCATGGGGAGCCATTGAAAGATTCTATGTTGTGGAAAGACATGACAACACCGGAATTTCTAGGTAAGATATTTTTGCTACTGAAGTATGAAAAGTAGACACAGAAGTGCATGTACCTAAACATCATAACTCCATAAATTACTTCCAAGTGAACTCCACATATGTCAAGAAATTAAAATATCAGGTGCACATCAGAAACTCTTCTTATTCTCCATCATAACCTTACTTCCCTCCCCAAGGTAACCACCATTTTAACCTGAAACACTAAAGTTTTAAAACTTTATACAAATGGGATCATCCAGTATGCATCTTTCTGTCTGATATTTTTTCACTGAAAGTTTTATATTCTTGTTAGATTTATCCTATTGGCTGTGGTGGCTGTTGTTCATTAATTTTATTTCTGTATAGCATTCCATTACATAGTGGCATTCCCTAGTATAGCCCCACTTATTTAACCTTTCAACTGCTGATAAACATGATCATATTTCTAGTCTGGAGATATTATAGATGCTGCTGCTACGGACATTATTGTACTTAGCTTCTGGGTCATGCAAATCTATTTCTGTTTGTTATGAATCTAGGAGGATGGATGTATCATGTTCAAAGTTAGTGTATCCTGCCCAACACTTTTTAAAGTGACTGCGCTCATTTATATTTGTAATTCCATTAATAGTGGACGAGCTTCCAGTTGTTAAATACCTTTGCCATTATATAATATTGTTAGGTATGTGCATTTACATTTTAACCATGCTGGTGGATTACACAGTGGCATGCTATTGAAGTTTTAATTTGTGTTTCCTTGATCAATATGAATGTTGAGCAACTTTTAAAATGCTTGTTGGCGGGGCGCTTGGGTGGCTCAGTCGATTGAACGTCCGTCTTCAGCTCAGGTCATGGTCTCGTGGTTCGTGAGTTCTAGCCCCTTGTCAGGCTCTGTGGTAACAAACAGTTCAGAGCCTGGAGCCTGCTTCAGATTCTGTATCTCTCTCTCTTTCCCCCTCCCTTGCTCATGCTCTGCCTCTCTGTCTCTCAAAAATAAATAAATGTTAAAATGCTTATTGGTCATTTGGCTCTCTTCTTTTACACAGTGCTGATTCAAATTTCTTGCCCACTGTAAGTATTGATTTTTTTATTTAATAAAAGATCTTTATTATTTTCCTAATATGAAATCCATTGTCAGTTATATGTATTGTAAATATAACCTCCCAATTTAGGCTTACTTTTTTATTCTTTTTGTGTTTTGTGGGTTTTTTAAAATGGAAGTTATAATATTAATGTACTCTAATTTATTTACATTTTTCTTTGTGTTAGATCATTTTTTCCTATTTAATGAAGCATCCCATGCTATGAAGTCAATTTATCTTTACTCTAGAATTCTTATTTTTTAACCTTTTGCATATATAGCATCCACTTGGGTTTGATACTTGTGTATGTTGTAAAGCAGGGATTTCGCTTTTCATTATTTATTTATGTAGTTCATTCATTTGTAATTTACCAAAAACCATTTATAGAAAAGACTGCTGTTTTCTTCACTGCTCTAGAATGGTAATTTTGTCAAAATCAAAGTGGTTCTAGTTCTGGACGATCTTAGTTCCACTGTCTTGTTTGTGTCTCCTGGCACCAATAAACACACTGGTTACTATAGTTTTATGACAATTCTTGGTGTGTTAGGCGTTCATACTTTGTTCCTGGCAATTTATGGCTCTTTGCAGACCTATGTTTTTAGAATCAGCTTGCCCATTTCCACAAAAATGCTGCTTAGGTTTTCACTGGGTTCACATTGTATGTGTACATCAATTTGGAAAGATTTGCAGATTTTCAGTCCAAGGACATGATATTTTCCTTTTTTTTTTTTTTTTAAACTAAGATAGTCTTTAATTTTACTCAATAAAGTTTTACATTCTCCTGATGCAAAAGGTTTTGTATATCTTTTGTCAGACCTATCTTTTATTATTTTATTTTTTTGATGTTATTACAAATGGTATTAGTTTTAAAGTTTTATTTCCTAAGATTTTGTTCTGACAGAAATGTAATTATTATTATTATTTAAAAAAATTTTTATGTTTATCCATTTTTGAAAGACAGAGAGAGAGCACAAGCAGGGGTGGGGCAGAGAGAGAGCGGGACACAGAATCCAAAGCAGGCTGCCCGCTCTGAGCTGTCAGCACAGAGCCCAATGCGGGGCTCGAACTCACGAACAGCGAGATCATGACCTGAGCCGAATTCGGATGCCCAACCGACTGAGCCACCCAGGCGCCCCTGTAATTATTATTTATATTGACTTTAGATCTAGGAAGCTTAATTAACTCCCCAATAACTTAAGTATGTTAGATTTTTGATTTTCTACATGCCTTCTTCAAACAAGGAAGATGCTGTATATTTCCATAAGCCTAGCTTGAGCCATATACCACAAATTTCAATGCTATATTTTCAGTGTCATTCAGTTCAAAATATTTCACAATTTCCATTTTGGTTTCTTCTTTCACTAATGGACTATTCAGCAGTAGACAACTCAGCACTCCATGTCAATAATATATGGTTCTTTTCCATTACTTACTGCTATTGATTTGTAGCTGAATTACGCCAGAGTAAGGGAACATGCTCCATATAACTTTATATATATGAAACTTTTGAAACTTGTTCTATGGCTAATAATGTTTGATGTATGACATCCTAGGCCTTCCGTCATCCAAGTTTTCTCCATTAGCCTCTCGAATCAGTTTAAACCAGCTCTACATCTCATTCCAATCTAATTATTTTTGGCACAACATCATATTCATTTATTTCTGATATTTACCACAATTTATTGCGTGTGTGTGTGTGTGCGCTGTATGATTTCAGGGACTATGCCCATTTTTTTCAGGGCTTCTTCCTGTGCCAATTGTGGACCATCAAAGATAAAGGCATTGAAACAATATTTGATGAATTAAGGAATCTATGTATTGGTAGTGCTTGAATCTAGGTTCACCGAGGTATAGGTGAAATAGGCTAGGTAGTGCACGTGGCTGTACAGAGACAGGAAGGACTTGGCATAAAAGTGGATTAGGACAGTACCGTGGCATGCTTGCCAAAGGAGAGGAATATGTCACAAGGCAGCAATCAATAGCCAACTGTCAAAAGTTACCAGGAGTTCAAGAATATTAAGAGCTGAGGTATGTCTGTTTGAGGTGGGAAGGATATACTGATAATAAGGGTAGAAAAATAGATTAAATGATGGGGATGCTGGACTTCAGCAGATTTAAAAGAGTTGTAATATAGTTTATTTGGCTACTTTCTAAAAGTAAATATATTCTCATTAAAAGGATCCTTTATTTTCACTTTATACACTGTATGTAGGTATTGATTAGATTTTGTGGCTAGGAAAAAACTTGGTTTAGCTTTTCTTTTTGACAAAGGCAAGAGCTAAAGCCTGATGTTGTGGAACCAAAACTAATTCTGTGCCTTGTTCTGGTTCCATTCTGTTTTCCTCTGACACCACTTGGCAAATGCAAGTCAACCTGCTCCCAGAGGAAAGCGCAACATCAGACCAGCGACCAAGAGCAAGGTTGGCCTCAGGAAACAGAGCTGGTAGTTTGCTGGGGGTACCATTTACTCTGCTGGCTAGGGTGGTGTCTGAATTTTCTCACACTGTCAGTGCTCTTCAGGGCTCCTTTAACAGCATAGGACTTTGGAGGGGATGAATGTACAGAGCCAATAAAATACTGGCATGGTTCAGTTGATCTCAATGCTAAATGTGGACAAGATAAGGTGGCCAGTTCAGGAAACAACATGCAAATTGAATGAGGAGATAAAAAGTTCGTGTTGTGATGTAATATGGGACCAAAAAGCAAAACTGGAAAGAACATGATAACCTGGTGGCAACAGAGAGATCCTGAGTTCCTGGGTGTGAGACAGAAGGAAATGGGGAGGAAGAAACTCACGTGTAGTGAGGACCCGTTCTATTGGGCATTTTCCTAAGCAGTTTAATCCTTACAGTGAATCTGGGAGTAGGGATAATTGTTATTATATTTACTTTCTAAAGGGGATCTCCAAAATACAAAGAAGATATAGCAAGTACTCAAGCGACTAAGTGACAATTCTGGGATCTGAGCATTAGCGTGTCTCTCTTCAGAGACTGTCCTATCCGCTGTGTTCATATGGCGGTTGAGGAAACTGAGGCTTGGAGAGATTTTTACTACCTAAACCTGTAGTGTGACAACAGCATAAACCTGAATCTGTGTCCAAGTTTGTCTTTCTCTGCAGTTCGTGTACTTCCTCCTCCACCTGCTTTGAGAAACTATTCATAGACACTCTCATTCTTGGGGGTTCCTCATTCAAATTAATATATGGAAAGCTTAGGGAAATTGTGCAAGAAAACCTATCTTCTTGTACTCAACTCAGCTTTCCTGGTGTGTCCCCAATTTTTTTTTTACCACGTTTTGACTATTTTACTTGTAGAATCTATTCACTTTGTGCCAATATCATAGGTTATGGAATGCATTGAGAAATGGTGCTTCAGGGCAGTGGCGTCACAATTGACCAAAGGCTGTTTAATGAAGAAACAAAGACAAATATCTCCCAGCCTTTCCATAAAACCTTTCATGCTGATGGTTGAATATGCACCTCTTATACTGTTGGGGAGGTAGGGGTAAGGATATTTCGGAGACTGGGGTGCTTGGGTGGCTCAGTCGGTTACGTGTCCTACTTCGGCTCAGGTCGTGATCTCACGGTTTGTAGTTTTGAGTCCCACATAGGGTTCTGTGCTGACAGCTTAGAGCTTGGAGCTTGCTTCAGATTCTGGTCTTCCTCTCTCTCTGCCCCTTAACCACTCACACTCTGTCTCTCTCTTTCTGAAAGATGAATAAACCTTAAAAAAAATTTTTTTAAAGAATATTACCAAGACATTTGCTACTTTGTTTGATTCAAGTCGTCTACTCCTGAGGGTGAGACATATTGAATGTTTATGATTTCATACTGTGCAAAGAATATTTTAAAAGACCAGAGGGGGGAGACTATGAAAGTATTTTTGGTACCTGAAATTCATGTGTACTGACTGAAACAGAGATATTAGGGGTGGAGCTGAGATTAGCATTCCTGGCCTGGGCATAAAGTGGAATTATGTAGCTTCCTGCCCAGCCTTAACAGAAAACCAGACTTTAAAAAAATTTTTCACACTAGGGATGAAAGGGATTTAACTTTAAAAACAGACGATCAAAGGAATTTGACTGTTGTTGTGGGAAAGTGTTGTTATTTCCACCATCCCTACGAAGAATCTGTTCCTTAAATACCTAAAAACAATTTAAATGCAATCAGATAATATGATGAAGTGTTTGGTGAGCTGTGGCTTAACTCCTACTTGAAATCCAATTGAGTTTGAAACATGATCTGGGTCAAGTGTAGCTTTGTGAAAATGGGAGAGGCAACATCTTCTTACATGATTTTTACCTAAAATTGTTTCATGCAATTGTGCATTACATTAGGATTAAAACTGTGTTTAAGAAAGGCAGACATTAAGAGTATGCTGTATAGGTTAGAAGAAGCACGAGATATTTAAAGTCTATAGTAGCTGTCCACGCAGCTTAGTAGTTAAACTTGTCTGCATAATTAATGAATCCCAATTGAGTACTCAGAATATGGATTTGTATTCAGCCATGATAGGATTTGCCTAAAAATATTATCCTAAATACCATTAAGCATATTCTACTTACCTTATTTTTTCTTCTTTTGTGTATGTTTGCATTTGCCCCATTATATAAATGTTAAAAATCATCACATGAATCATTTCTGGGGGAGTCAATATTTTGTTTTCAATTTTGAGAGAGAGCGAGAGAGTGAGCACGTACGCATATGGGCCGGGGACAGGCAGAGGGACAGGGAAAGAGAATCTTAATCAGGTTCCATGCTACCACAGAGCCACAGCCTCACGACTGTGAGATCATGACCTGAGCTAAAATCCACAGTCAGATCCTTAACCAACTGAGCCACCCAGGCACCCCTGAGGGAGTCAAATTTTTCATTACATTGTATAAAGGGGGAAAGGAATCTTTACGTATAGACTTTTACCAAACATAGTCCCAAAGATAAAGTGCATTGTCGTGGAGCAAGAAAAAGTAAATGGTTTGTTTCCATTTATGGTTAATAGGTTTTCTAAAGTTATCAAAATAAAGCTTTGTTTTCCAAAGCTAAGAATTCATAAAGAAGCAAAAAAACCCAGAAAGATCACAGTGTTATATTTTATTTTATTTTATTTTATTTTATTTTATTTTGAGAGAGAGTGCGAGTGGGGAAGAGGAGAAGAAGAAGAGTGAGAGAGAATCCCAAGCAGGCTCCACACTCAATGCAGACCCTGACGCAGGGCTCAATCCCAGGACTCTGGGACCATGACCTGAGCTGAATTCAAGAGTCAGATCCTCAGCTGACTGAGTCACCCAGGTGCCCCCCAAAGTTCAGAATTTTAAAAATCACTTTTCTAGAGCGTATTATTGGGGGCTGGTATTATGGAAAATGGGGTGACTAGAATTTATTACGAACATGACTGATACGGGGGTTGGCACATGAAAAAAAGAAAAAGATTTGGAATAGTTTGTGTTTGAGATTTGGAGTTGAGGGGCATAACTGAATTGAGAGTATGTAAAAACGGGGCAGTATTTGTCTTGTTTTTCCTTTGTCCCTAACCCATTCCATAAACATTCGTGTCGCTCGTGAATGATGTACACACTAGAATGTGGGTGGGGAAGGGACTATGTGTATTTCCACTCCCATCCTTCCTCTTGCATAGGTGCTATAGATGGCATTTCTTCTAGTGAGAATTTGAAGCCATTTCTGAAGTGATCATCAGAAATGGCATGGGGTAAATTCTTGCTGCTTGATTCCAAAGATTGAACAAGCCTTTAAAGAAGCCACATAGATGAGATCACTTTTCACATGGCTTTTCAGTATGAAACAAAGCCTTCACTGTTCAATTCTGCTTTTTAAAACAACTTTTCAGGGCATTGTAATCCTTGTGTGTGCATAGATGAGTGATAGCATTATTCTTTGGTAGTAAAGTGACTTGCCAATAAAGCTAAGCATGACTTTGCATCTAGATAGCTCATTAGATTATAGAAATGGAAAGAAAACATTGTTTCATGGATATTGCAACATAAAAAAGTAAGAATATAATAGAATGTAAACTGGGGCAAACTATTGATAGATTCATTGATTTTTTTTAAATGTGTGGGGAAAAATGTATAGGGAAATGTATTTTTTTTTCAATAAATGGATCAATGTAATCATATTTGAAAGTCATAAATCACTGAAATTTTCCTTCCTATTTTGGGTTTTCCATAATTTTTATCTACCCTGTTAGCTCAAATTTCATGTTCACATAAATGACTCATTAGCCAGTGTATCTAGCTGTGCTCTCTCTTGAAAACATTACATACATTGACTTCTTCATTAACAAATTAGATAACAAAATACAATAAGGTAACTTCCCTAACTTTTGATCATTTGCAGTGTTGTAGCTCCTTTTTTTTTGTTTATTTATTTTGAGAGAGAGAGAGAGAGAGAGAGAGCAAGTTGGGGCGGGGCAGAGAGAGAAGGAGACACAGAATCCAAAGCAGGCTCCAGGCTCTGAGCTCTCAGCACAGAGCCCGACACGGGACTCGAACCCATGAAACTTGAGATCATGACCTGAGCTGAAGTCGGCTGTTCCACTGACTGAGCCCCCCCAGGCGCCCCTACAGTGTTGATGCTTCCGATACTGTGCCAAGACCTATAACATTTACTATCACGTACATTCCCTAAAAAGTCCCACCAGAAGGAAGGTCAAACTAGTTGTGATAAATAAGAAAACAAATAACTAGAAATTGTCAGAACTGGATTTCACATTTAGCTCATGACATTTTTACTGTAGCTTTTCTTTCTGGTAGCATTATTCCAATAATCTATGGGAATCTGTCATTTCATTAATTTATAGCAAATCAATATTTACCGACAATGTGCTTAATGTTATTATGGTAGCAATAAAACATTAGAAACAAAAATTAAGAAACCTGACATAAATGTTATTTATTTTCTTTGGGAAAATCTAACTGAATTCTATCATATCGTCACTGAAGACTAAGGAATATTCATATCAGTAAGGCTCTACGGAAATAATGTAAAAGCTATTTGTCTCTGCCTTAGCTTTAGCACAGGCCACCCTGTTTACTAATACCCTTTCAGCAGGCTAGATACTGCATGCCTAGTGGTGGCTGTAAGGACCTGCTTCTTTTTCTACCTGTGACCCTCCTTGCCTTGCCTAGAACTTTTTGAAAACTGGGCTCCTTCTCCTTGGCTGAGTTCCAAGGTCGGTGGTAGGTGCTTGGTGGATGGAACAGACTTTGGCCTGTCATCCTGAATGTGATTCTCTAGAGGGAGATGCAGATTGTACATCCATCAGTGTTGTTTGTGTGTGTTTATGTATGTGTGCATATATATATTTATGTATACACAAGCATTCTTTATACACACATATATGGATATGTATGTATATACACATGTATACATGCCCATACACAGATACATATGCTTGTGTCGATGTATTCATAAGTGATGTAAAAGTAAAATGAAATAGTTTCATGAGAGACAATAAAAGGTGGGGATACAATTTAGATGGGGTGTTTCTGGCTGTCATTACTTGGAAGTAATATTCAGGGTGAAAGCTAAAAGATGTGCAGGAATTAACCCAGTGAAAGGGGAGGGGAGAGGTCTGTCCCCTTGGAAGGCACTGTAAGAGACCGTATGTCTGGAGCATGAGGAATGTGTCAGGGGCCCATGATGTGATATTGGAGAGGTCCTCTGGTCTAGATCATGTGCTAGTCTCCGTTCCTTAAAACACTTTGGATTTAGGTGGAGGCACATTAAAATGGCATTGGGAAGAGAGGCTTTTAGCAGATGACCTGATTTCATTTTTTTTAATCTTTTTTTCACGTTTTTATTGAAATTCCAGTTAGTTAACGTACAGTGTAATATTAGTTTCAGGTGTGCAGTTTAGGGACCCAACACTTCCAGGCAACACCAGGTGCTGATCACAGGTGTACTCCTTAATCCCCGACACCTGTTTAACCCACCCTCTCCCACCTCCCCCCTGGTCAACGATCAGTTGATTCTCTATAGTTAAGAGCGTCTTTCTTGGTTTCTCTCCTCTCTCTCTCTTTGCTCATTTGTTTGGTTCCTTAAATTACACACGAGTGAAATCATATGGTATTTGTCTTTCTCTGACTGACTTACTTCACTTAGCATACTACTCTCTATATCCATCCACATTGTTGCAAATGGCAAGATTTCATTCTTTTTTATGGATGAGGAAGATGTGGGGTGTGTGTGTGTGTGTGTGTGTGTGTGTGTGTGTGTTTGCATGTACATACACACACATATACACAATGGATCTAATGTCATTTGCAAAAGAATACTCTAGCTGCTGCATAGGAGATGGATAAAAGGAAACCAAAAGCGAGGACGTCAGTCATGAGGCTGTTGTGTAAGGTGAAAGGTATTCCTGCTCTCCACCAAGGAGGCAATAATGCTGTTAGAGAGACACATAGAGGTAAATGGATTCAAAATATATTGCCGGTAGGCTAGATGTCAGACAAGGGTCCAGGCTGACTCCTAAGTTTCTGAATTGACTGACCAGTAACTGTATCATTTTAGCATGTTTCTGGTTCCCGTAGAGGAGACTTTAGTTGGAATCATCTAAACCTCGATTTTGGACTCGTTCAGCATGAGAGATCATGGAATATGAAAGTGGCTATCTCAATGACACAGACAGAAATATGTACCTGGGACTAAGAGCGCAGGTCTGTAGCAGAGATGTGCATGTGGCGATAACCAGGTTAGAGGTGGTATTAAGAGCCAAGGGAAAATAAAATCAACTATGGGGGAAGTATAGAAAAAAAGGAAAGAGGTCCAAGGCCAAAGCCCTGAGAAATTCTAAATTTAGGTGATTGACGCAAAGGGAGATCCAGAAGTGTCTGGTGATAATAGAAAAAAAATAGGAGATTTTAGTTTTTTAAAAAAAAGCCCTTATATTTCAAGAAGGGAAAAACTGGTAAGTGTGTCAATGCTTCTATAAATTCTAGTCAAGAGAAGAACTGAAAGGTGTACGTGGGATTTGACAACATAGGGAGGAAAGCACTGCATTGGCTGCAAGCGACAGTAAAGAGTAATGGAGTTTATTCCCCCACATAAGAAGGGCAATCAGAGTTGGTCTAAGGTCGTGTGAGACTGTGGCACAATGAAGTAATCATCTTTTGTCTGCATAGTCTTTGCCATGTTAGCTTCACCTTCAGGCCAGACTCCAGGCTGCCACACTTTCAGGTGTCATATCTAGATACAGCAATTGCTGCAGGAAAGAGACGACCTATGTTTCTGTGAGAACATCTTTCCCAGGATCCTGCACCAGTCTTAGCACTCAGCTTGCAATGGCCAAAATTACATCACACATCTAAACCCAGACCAATTGTCAACGGGAATGTAATGACTGAGACTGGCTTATATCATTTAGGACCCACTTCTTGGGGCTACAGATTGTTCCAGACTTCCCAGAAATGTCAGGATGCGACTGGATCCATGAACAAAATCATATTCTTTAAGGAAGGAGAGAGGGCGTAGGAGTACATGGGGAAGCAATCAACAGTGTATCCTACACAGGAGTACAGGGTGGAAACCAACCATTTCACTTGGCTTGGAATATTCCATCGCATTTGAAAATTCTCAGACTGGGATAGGGTCCTATTTTTCAAATATACAATACACCCTCAGGAGATAAAATGAAAGAGATAAATTACATCTTTGCCGCCCACATTTTTCCTTTCTGTTACCTCCAGCTTTCCTGTCATCATCAGCTTTTGGCTTTGCAATCTTACATTATTGACCTTCTCTCTTCTCTTCTATGTCTGAATTTACCAAGCCAGTGTTCCCATCCTCTCCCTAGGGAAGTATTGAAGTACTTGAAGGTGTTCATTTAGCTTCTCAGAGTACCCCTCACAGGCAGTGTTTGAAATGTGAAAGCCATATTTAACATTAACAGGACAGAATAGAATGGAGGAGGTGTAGTCTGCCCTTGGTAGTTGTTCAGTTAATATAACTAAGTAATACCGACATGTATAAGTAGATAAGTATTCTTTTTGCTTCCACTCATTTGTACACAATGAACATACGCTGAGTTCTTTGTGTGGGCACGTTCATTCAGTGAAATGGGAAACTACGCACAGAATCTTTTCGCTATTTCTCACTTCAGAGGCTGTCCTAGTTCCATTCATACTACCAGCTGACAGGCCATGAAAAATATACATTCTTTTTTTTGTTTGTTTGTTTTTGGATCTTTTATGTACTTTGAGAGAAAAAGAGAGAGAGCAAGAGAGCAGGAGCATGAGCAGGGGAGCGGCAAAGAGAGAGGGAGAGAGAGAGAATCCCAATCCAAATCCCAGTCTGAGCTCCATGCTGAGCCCAACACAAGGGCTAGATATCGTGACCATGAGATCCTGACCTGAGCAAATGCTTAACCGACTGAGCCACCCAGGCACCACCCCCAAAAATACACATCCTAATTGTATTGTTCTTTGTCACAGACACTGATTGTGCATTGTGTGTTTAGTTTTGATCTATTGAGTATAGGGTTCTACTTTCTAATAGAAAGAGGAATGCTTTTTAATATTACCTGTGGGCGTTAAATCTATATATTTTGAATAAGTGAACATTTATTTGTTGCTAGCCGCCTCTTTATATATCCTACATAGTATAGGTTAATCACCCCCATCTGGATTTATCAAATTCTTATCTTCAAAGTTACCTAGAGCATGATGATGATGTTTGGCCAATGTTATGAAGTAAATGTTTTTTAATGTTTATTTACTTTTGAGATAGGCAGAGAAAGTGAGCAAGGGGCAGAGAGAAAGGGAGACACAGAATCCAAAGCAGGCTCCAGGCTCTGAGCTGTCAGCACAGAGCCCAGTGCAGGGCTCGGACCCACAGACCGTAAGATCATGCCCGGAGCCAAAGTTGGATGCTTACCCGACTGAGCCACTCAGACGCCCCATAAAGTAAATTAACTAGAGATAAATAATGTTTTATAAGCATAGTTTTGTAAATTGTTTCAGGAGTAGAATGTACCAGCCTATCAGACAGAACTGTTTAGTAATTATAATTGGATTTTTATGATTTGTACCTTGTTTCCATGGAGTATGACGGATTTCAATAGTTAGGGATGGTGTGGTATTATATGTTTGCCAAAACTGGAATTTCCTGAGTAATAAGAGGTGTTTTTGGTTTTGGTTTTGTTCTTTTAATACTAATGAGATGACTCTTCTGGATGGAGGCTGGTCACCAAAGGAAATAGCCATTGGAACTGGTAACTCTTCTGTCTCCTGATTTCGGGGGAGGTGGGGGGGGGTGTCTGGAGATTGGGTTGTATAAGCTGTTGAATGATAAGATTTGGAGAGCTTCCAGGTCGCTGAACACATCAACATGCTGGTAGGGTGGCATGCCTGCCTGAAAAGACCTTGGACTCTCTGCATTACCTTTGTCCCTCTACTTTGCACCATACGTCCCTTCCATTTAGATGTTTCTGATTTGTATCCTTTATATTAAGCCTGAAATAATAAACACAGCACTTCGCCAAGTTCTGTGAGTTGTTCTAGCAAACTTTGGAAGCTGAATGGAGAGGGTCATGGGAACCTCCAAACTCGTAGTCAAGAAGGCTGAAGTGCAGATAGCTTGAGTACCCCATTTACAGCTCATATCTCAGGGCAGTCTTGTGGGACTGCACCCTTAACCTGTGGGGGTCTTTGCTGATTATGGATACTTAGTGTCACACCTAATGTTGGGAAGTAGAGAATTGGTTGTTGATGTTGGGAAACGCATCACAGATGGCCACCTAGCTTGAGTGTGCCTAGAATATGCCTACATGACCAGCTCACCTCAACAGACCTTCCTCTCCACCAGGGGCAGATTTTACACTTCTTGGTATCAAGGTGTTTTACATAGGCATAGGTAGTGCTTCTCTACTAGAAGAGAAAAAGTATGTCCTTTGGACCTAGATGTGAGAGGACAGGAGGGGCTATATCTGTGGCCTCAGATGCTTACTGATGCATGTTTCTCTTGCTGTGGTTGCATTGTATCTTCTGCTTGTAACTGAGCTCTTCACTGTGTAGAGAGGGTTTTAGTACTGTGAATCTTTTCAGCAGTTGAACACAAGGTGATCAATACATTGTTAATACAGATTCTTCCAGCAATCTTCCATAACATTCTTAGCCATTTCAACAAACAGATGAAGGGAATCAAATATTTAAAAATCCATACTATCCAGGGAAATATCAGCATAACTGGCTACAATGTGTTTATTATTTTATTTTATTTTTTTTAAGATTTATTTATTTACTTTTGAGAGAGGCAGGAAGAGAGAGAGAAAGCACAAGCTGGGGAGGGGCAGAGAGAGTGAGAGAGAAAATCCCAAGCAGGCTCCGCACTGTCAGTGCGAAGTCCAACGCCAGGCTAGAACTCATGAACTGGGAGATCATGACCTGAGCCAAAATCAAGAGTTGGTTGCTGAACCAACTGAATCATCCAGGCACCCCCAATTATTTTAATCCTTTATATTTCCAAAAGTGAAAAAATCAGTATGCCTCTGAGGATTTCCCTAGAATATTGAGTTCTTTCTTTTTAATCAAAGTATAAAACTTGTAAAAAGAATGCAGAATAAAAATTTTAGTGTAAATTGTAGCAATTGAGCACACTGAATTATTTTCAGCTAGTCATTGTATTTATTAATCTTTCTAAAAGCTATTATTAACAGGAATGCAAGGAGCATGGTCACTGGTAATTATAGGCATTTATTCATTTCATATGCTATTTGAATCACAAAGAAAATTTTGGTAGTCCTGTGAATTTTACACGGAGTTTAGTCAGAATATGTATTTATCACATTCATCTTTCTGTACCATTCCTATAAATTACAAAATTTACATTTGATTCTTTTAGAATTTTTGTGAGTAGATATAGTTTTACCACAACATTGCTAGCTATTATGAATAGACTTTTAAAAAATATATGTAAACAACATCTGTATGTATAAATGACTAATGGAAGGATATATTAACATCTTAGAATTTAATTGTGGCACCTGGGTGGCTCAGTCGGTTAAGCGTCTGACTGCAGCTCAGGTCATGATCCCGTGGGTCCATGGGTTCCAGCCCTAAGTCGGGCTCTGTTCTGACAGCTCAGAGCCTGGAACCTGCTTCAGATTCTGTGTCTCCCTCTCTCTCTCTGCCCTTCTCCCTCTCGCACGCTCTCTCTCTCAAAAATGAATAAACATTAAAAGAAATTTTTAAATATCATCATCAAGCACAGATGAAGTTTTATGATATTTAAAAATACTGACGAAGTGAATGATAAGTGCTTTATTTGCTAGTAATGAAATTATGTGGAGTATAAGCACTGTTCTATAATCAGTGATTAGTGTTCATGTGTCTACTTTGAAAAATTAAGAAAATTCAGTTACTGCGGCTAATTAAGAATTAAAGTGTTGTTTTCAGTACTACATGTCGACACAACTGTCTCACTCAAATTACATTGTCTATCGACCAGACAGTCTGTGTGTGGCAGAAAAACCCAAGCGATCTCTTGGCAATAAGCAGTTTTATTTTTTCAGGCATTCTGTGGGCATCATCTGCTTTTTGACAGACAGCCATCCTCCCCCATAATCACCCACACATGGCGAGGAATGAAGCAGAAGCACCAGGTTCTTATTATAAAGGGAATAAGGAGTTCCAGATAGGCACTACATTAAAAGAAAAAGAAGAAGAAAAAAATACCATACGGCCATTTGTCCACTCTTGGATTTCTTCCCACACTGGCTACTATTTCTCTAATATCAGTCTTGGAAAATGATTTATCTGGATATGTTTTTCTGAGTCATAGATTACCAAGGAAATGGGGTTTCATATTTTCTTTGTGGAAAATTCCACCTCCTATTTCTTCCTCTGTAACTTACCAATGGAAACTTCTGAAATTACTTTGGTATATGACATATGTCACAACTTTTTTTTATATGTTACAACTTTAGAGGACTTGATAATTCATTTAAGATCATCGATATGAAAATGTCTGCTTTTAACCAGAGAATGCAGTGAGCGTAAAATAATTTTTAAGTGATTTGGTCTAGGTCAGTTAGAAATAGAAGGCAGAGCTCTAAAAGTAGAATGCATAGTTTTTTCTACATTTGAATTTTGATGACTTGAATTAGAATAATTATTCTTTTTATTACCTCTTAGCTGGATGAATATGGAATAAGCAAATGGATGCTGAGAGCATTTATTAAGTGAGGATAATAGTCACCTCTCTTCTGTGTATCTTCTAAGATTACTGTGTGGATAAAAGCATGCCATGAAGATTATTCATGGAGCCTTTCCTCATGCTTCTGGTATTATTTACCTTTTTCTTTTTTTTAAAGAACATTCATCCCCGGAAGACCTTATCTTCTTTGAATTATATTTACACAGTTGTTTACTTCAATATTAATGTTGAACATTAAGCTCTTTTAGTGCAGAAACTACCTATTACTACTGTTGTATCTTCAACAATAACACACAGAGTGCTTTCTGTACTACAGTGATGATAAAAAAAATATCCTATATATCACTTTAGGAGTATATTCACATTCATTTACCAGTTTATTAGATTCAGTTACTAAGAATATTTGTATAAAATCAAACCATTAGGATTATTTTTAGAGTGTATAGATCCTCTCTCTCTCTCTCTCACACACACACACACACACACACACACACACCTGTATATCTGATATATCTGATATAAGTAAGACTTTGGAACTATGACTTTCTAATGTTAAACCATTAGGAACATTGAAAGCGGAGTTTCTTCTCCATCCTCAAGCATACAGCACTAGAAGCAAGCCTGGAGATCACTTTCACCAAGAGTGGTTATGAAGTCTGGAGTGACGTAGTTGAACTTCTTCTCGCTAAATCAGAGTAAAGATACCTGTGTTTTTTCTATGTGTTTCAGGGTTTTGGGGGTTGGAAATGGGATACTTTAGTAATAGGCTGTAAACCTTTTTCAGGTAGGACATGCACAAAAGGTAATGGTCTTGGAGGAAAGCACCCAGGACAGAGAGCCAGAAACCCAATAATCACACCAGGGTCTGGCTTGTTACTTCAGTTCCATCAGTTAATCTCTCTGTGCCATCCTTTCCTTGTCTGAGAAATGATACAGAAGAATGTTTGAGTTTGAGACAGGGAATGGTTGAAGGAGTCATGAAGGGTGAGAGTGAGATTTTAGTCCTGTTTTTAAATGGAATCCAGATCTTGTATTATTTCTCAGGGCAGGTTTAAAAAAAAAGTATGTTTTGCATTAAGAACTACTTATCAGATATGTTATATCCAGGGCAATTTATTGAAATCACTGAAAAATATGGCAGGTGGTTCAGTTTTCTAAAAGTTGATCATTCTGCCCGAAGATCTGTAATTACATCCCAGCTCAGAACAGAAAGCCCAAGTTCTCCCTGATAATCTCCAGACTGTCATCTTTAAAGGAATGGAACCCTTTGACTACCAGGATGGTAATAAGAGACACACTTAAAGATACAAGCTGAGTTAAAAGTAAAAAAAAAAAATGCAAAACGTATTACAAGCACTCGATAATGATAAAATTCAGGACAAAGAATACTATTATTAGTAGAGAGGGCATTCGTAATGAATGACAAAAGAGTTCGTTCACCAGAAAAATATATCATAAATGTATATATGTATATATATGTTAAAAGCTCAACTTCTAAGGGGCACCTGGGCGGCTCAATCTGTCAAGCGTCCCACTTCAACTCAGGTTATGATCTTGTGGTTCAAGAGTTTGAGCCCCGCATTTGGTTCTCTACTATCAGCTCAGAGCCTGGAGCCTACTTTGGATTCCGTGTCTCCTTTTCTCTCTGCCATTCCTCTGCTCACTTTCTGTCTCTCTGTCTCTCTCTCAAAAATAAATAAATAAATAAAAACATTAAAACAATAAAAAAGCTCAACTTCTAAATATGTGAGTGAAAAAGAGACAAACTGAAAAGAGAAATACATTCATGATTACAGTTGGTGATATCAACAATCTTCTTTCAACAACGGAGAAGTAATCAGAAAAGCTGTAAGGATATAAAAGAGTAACAATAATGTTAATGAACTTGATTTAAATGACATTACAGACGAGTCGCAGAACTCAGAGAAGTCACTGTACTAATGGTTAAGGTTTATTACTGAGGTAATACGCTAATATCCAAAATTCTTGAAGTGAACTAACGTTGTTTGCTGAAAGCCCTCCAAACCAGTGTGTGTCCAAGTTCACGAAGACTGGAAAGTTGCCTATTTCTGAGCCTGTCTTTAGGCTTCACCTGCTAGAGGCAGTGAGAAGTTTCCCATTCTTACCTAACCTTATGGCTAAACTAAAGAGATTGATTGTCTGACATTATTAAAGATGAAACTGATGTCCGAAGAGAAGTTAGTACGGACAAATCAATTTTAAGGTGGAGTTTGCTTAAGGAACGTCTTTGGCTGTATCATCCATCTGTAGACTGTTTCCAGGCTACCATCGGACTATGAATGTAAACGGCCTTATTAGTCCTGTAGATGCTCCAAACAGATTCAAGAAACTGCTCTCCAAATCCATCCTCCTCTCTGGATGTTCTTGCTTGACAGGCTGAAAGGAAAAGCCCACAATAATCAGCCAGAATAAAGACTTGGGGAAAAAATAGTTTGAAGCAACTATGATTTTCTTGAGATTCACCATTTTCTCTTGATACAGTTTGTAGTTGAGAAAAACTGAGTGGTTTATCCTTCCGTGGAAGGAAAGGTTTAACCAGCCTTAAATTAAACATTATAAGGGTTTAGAGATGTATTATTTTTTTTAAATTGTTAAAAAATGTTTATTTTTGAGAAAGTGTGAGTGGGGGAGGGGCAGAGAGTGAGAGAGAGGGAGATGCAGAGTCCGAAGCAGGCTCCAGGCTCCGAGCTGTCAGCACAGAGACTGATGCGGGGCTTGAACTCACAAACCCTGAGATCATGACCTGAGCTGAGGTTGGATGTTTAACCGACTGAGCAACCCAGGTGCTCCAAGATGTATCATTTTTTGCCAGAGGTCATGATATCTTTAATTTCTAGTCATACATATGTCCTAGTGCTCAGTTTTGCAGTTTGAAAAAAGGCAGAACTCTCACTAAAAATGTGTAAAACTGAACTGCTATAAAATTAAAGGAATTCGTTGTTTTAAACGTAGGCAGTTTATTTTTTTGTAATAGGGAAAGCAAAGGTAAAAATATTTGGTTTGACGAGAACTTTGTCATTTTCTCCCAATAGACATCCATACCCTGTAGGATTATCTAACTTTGATTTGTTTTCAATATTGGTTATAAAGTAACTACAATAGTGGGGCACCTGGGTGGCTCAGTCAGTTAAGCCTCTGGCTTTGGCTCAGGTCATGATTTCATGGTTTCTGAGTCTGAGCCTCGTATCCGGCTCTGTACTGACAGCTCAGAGCCTGGAGCCTGCTTCAGATTCTGTGACTCCCTCTCTTTCTGCCCCTCACCCACTCATGCTCGCTCTCTCTCTCTCTCTCTCTCTCTCTCAAAAATAAGCATTAAAAAAAAAAAAGTTTATTCTGCTGATCCAGTCACAAGAAGCCCTGTCTCTGGTGCTCTGTGTATGAGACTTGGTGAATGAGTCTGGGTGATATGTAGTTTAAAACAGAAACAGTTTCTTTCTACACCTTTCCTCCTCACCCACTCTCCTATTGCTCATGCCTTCTCTTTTCTATGTTTAGCACCAATGTTTTTTTGAAAGATGGGCCTCTATTTTTAAGAAGAATTTTTTTTCCTCCCCATTTTCTTTACTAAGCATCTTCCCCAGACTGGTTTTAACTTCACTGAATTGACAGGATTGTTTTACTTGTTGCTATTGCTGTTTTAATTTTGCATGAATGAACAGTCAGACCATGTTGTGACTGTGTACCTTTTTATATTTGTTACTTGAAAAGGCACTCAGAGTAATTGCTTTTGTGACAAGTATATGTGACAACCACAGCATTTCCCAGAAATGAGATGTCAGTTCAAAGAAGTTCATATTCAATTTTGAAAAATGTTTATGTGTGTACCAGAAAATGAATTTTGCAAATACAAATGGAGTGAAATGCTGTGCAGTGACCAGGTTTATTATAGTTTCAGGGGTGTGTGAGGTTTTTTTTTTTTTTTTTTGTACATCCATTAAAATTGTTCAATTATTTCCAAATGCTCATGATTTCCACTTAGTTTTAAAGACTTTTTTAAAATGTTTATTTATTTTTGAGATACAAAGAGAGACAGAGTGTGAGTGGGTGAGGGGCAGAATGAGAGAGAGATAAAGAATCTGAAGCAGGCTCCAGGCTCTGAGCTGTCAGCACAGAGCCTGATGCGGGGCTTGAACCCATGAACCGCAGGATCATGACCTGAGCCAAAGTCAGACACAACGAACTGAGCCACCCAGGCGCCCCAGCTTTAAAGACTTTTCAAAAAACTAAATTTTTTTTCATGATTATTATTAAGATATTATACTTCTGTGTCCTTAAAATGTGCTTCATAAAGTCAATTTCCATATTTTTATGTACCACCAAAATCCTAAAATAATCTATATCCATCTCTTTGCCATTTCTCTAAACTGATGATTTTTTACTTAAAACTCCAGTTTTGAATAAGGGGGATCTCCCTAGGGCTATATATAGAATAATACTCATTTTCCAACTTGTGGGAAAACACAGATTGTATAAAAATAACTGCGTAGGTGATCACTTTCCAAAAAGGTGTTGTTTGTATTTTGACATAATCTTGTATTAATCAGAAATTACATCTACATGTCAACAAAATAACCATTTCCATTCTGTAATTTAATTTTTACTGTAGGGGCATCTGGGTGGCTCAGTCAATTAAGCGTCTGACTCTCGATTTCAGCTCAGGTCATGATCTCATAGTTTGTGAGATCGAGCCCTGCATCAGACTTTTTGGTGACAGTGGGGAACCTGCTTGGGATTCTCTGTCTCCCTTGCTCTCTGGCCCTCCCCAGCTCACACTCTCACTTTGTCTCAAAATAAATAAACTTAAAAAATATATTATTTTTTACTGTAGTTGCTAACTGATCATATTATCGTTGCATAGTTGCATCCCTATCAAACTCATTCTATGTTGAATAAATCCTAAGATTCCATTTCACATGCTTATTGTGACGTAAAATAAAAATAATTTCACCCACCGCTTGAGTAAAGTGTGGAGGAGCATGGAATTTCTTAACTCTCTCTTTCCCAAACCAACCAAAATCAATATCAATAAGACGCAGCAGAGATTAAAAAACAAAAGTTCCTCTGTAAAAACATAACCTTTAAGGAGCATGATTTATGAGGAAACTGACCTCTACAGTGATCGTTGGGCAATGTGCAGTAAGGATGTTTGGCAACAGTCCACACCATGGAGAATTTCAGTCATGAGAGAGTAAAGAGCTCACCAAACTGAAACAGAGAAAGAGCAAGTTGGACCAACAATGAGAAAAGCAGCCCAGCAATGATTCAGTCTAGAGAACATACACAGTAAAGCCAGCAGCAAAGTTAACATGAAACATCGTTCTCCCCAAAGGCAAGTTGTGTTGCTGGTGAAGAATGCAAAACAGCCCCCCTCTTTGACTGATGACTGCTTTGTTATCAATGATGATCCCAGCCCTATATTTCTACACCTATGTATTACTGAGGATACCTTATTGCTAAGCTATTCTTACCACAGAGTAGTGCTCCATCACTAGATTGTTCCCACTTTCCCTAATCTCAACTCAGAAAGAGCAACCAATCCTACACTGATCCCTGCATCTCTTAGGGTCTCCCAAAATGATTCAGAATGCACCCAAACTGAGCAGAACAGCCTTCCCTTCTTCCTCTTGTGAACTATCATTAAATGGTTCCCCTGGTGTGCTGCATTGAATTATACAGAAAAAAATGATAATGACTAATCAATATATAAATATAAATCCTGGGAAGAAAGCCAATTTGGTAATTCTTTCTCGTTGAAAGAAAGGAATCCCTAAAAAATCCAAGGGAAAAAAGAAAATTGTGTCCCTAGAAAAGAAAAAGACACCTAAATTATAGGTGTCTTACCAGGGGAGAAAAAAATAAAAAGGAAAGAAGAGACTTGATTACAAAATTGCTCATAGATCTTCCTTACTGAAATGGCTTGGTCTCATTATGGGTTGACTTGTGTCTCTGCCAAAGATATGTTGAAGTCATAGCCTCTGGTACCTGGACACAGGACCTTATTTGTGAACGGGGTGTTTGCCGACACAGTCAAGTTATAATATGAAGTCATAGGGTGGGCCATCACTCAATATGATTGGAATCCCAGTTAGTAGGGAGGAATTTGGATGGAGACACGCAAGGAAATGACATGGGATGACAGAGGCAGAGATTGTAGTGATAACAGCTGCACACTAAGAAACAACAAAGGTGCATAGAATAACATGGATAACCTTGAGGGCATTATCCTAAGTAAGTCAGACAAAGACAAAAACCCTATGATCTGACTTATATGTGGAATCTAATACAACAAAAACTGGGGTGCCTGGGTGGCTCAGTCAGTTAAGTGTCTGACTCTTGGTTTTGGCTCAGGTCATGATTTCATGGTTTCATGAGTTTGAGCTCCACATTGGGCTCTGCACTGACAGCGTAGAGCCTGCTTGGGATTCTCTCCCCCTCTCTCTCTTTGCCCCTCCCCTGCTCATGTTGTCTCTGTCTCTCTCAAAAATAAATAAACATGAAAACATTATTTAAAGAAACAGCAAAACTGAACTCACATATACAGAGAACACATCGTTGGTTGCCAGAAATGGGAGGTAGAGGGTGGGCAAAATGGATAAAGAGATTCTAAAGGGATTGCGACTATAAAATAAATGAAGTCATGGGGATGTCATGTACAGCATGGTGGCTACAGTTAATAATACTCTATTGCATATTTGAAAGTTGCTTAGAGAAAATCTTAAAATTACTCATTACAAGAAAAAGTGATGTAACTATGTGTGTTGATGGTTGTTAACTAGACTTACTGTGGTTCTCATTTTGCAATATATAAAAATATGGAATTATTATGTTGTACACCTGAAATGAATATAATGCTCTATGTTAATGACATCTCAAATTTAAAAAAAATCCTAGAAATAGAAATTTTCTTAATATAACAAATGTCATAAATGATAAGCCCACAGCTAACATCATACTCAAAAGCAAAATATCTGGAAACTCTAGGATCAGGAACAAGGCAAAGATGCCCACTCTCACCATTTCTAGGCAAGCTAAGACTGGTTCTTAAAGAGTCACAATATTTTTCTCCGTGAATCAGCCTCTCCTTGCATTCTTATTAGCACCTGTTAGGGCTCCTAACAGTGGTTCTCAAGGTGTGGTTTAATGATTAGCAGGATTGGTTTTACCTGAGAACTTGTTAGAAATGCAAATTCTTATGCTCCCCCCAGGTCAACTGAATCAAGAACACTAGCTAGGGGTTGTCATCAATTGTATTTAACGACCCCTTCAGGTGAAATGGTTTCACACTGAAGTATAAGAACCGTCTTAGCATTAGTCAACAGAGTACAGCCAGCCTGCAAAGGGAGGAGCTTTTGCGTGGTAGGCTTTACGAAGTGGCAGCCTACAAGATGACTACTTCTAGTATTTGTTTTTGTAAATGAAAGGAAGGGGAAAGGATGTAGAAACAAAGAGTAGTGAAGTATTAAATCCAGTAATTAAATTAGCCACACTGGCAGTAGCAGGTCAGATTCCTGAGGACAAAACCCCAGAATTGTTTGGTGATTCAGTCATCTGCGGAGCATGGATTGGTGTTTGGTGGATGGTAAGCTTTCAAAAATATCTGTTAAACTACCACAGGCCAATTTTATGGCAAATAATGTGGCTTATTCATATATTTTAAATATAAGTGTGTGTGTGTGTGTGTGTGTGTGTGTGTGTGTGTGTTTTAATAGTTCAGGTCTCTTGCTGTACAGCAGAGGGAAAACCAGCATGAATACTGTCTCAGGGAGCAGATTTGAGGACAGACAACTGAGAAGGGACTCCTCCAGGTGTGGGCCATTTTCTTCTCTGGAGTTCATCATCAAAGCATATCACTTCCCTCTGGTGTGAAATTCACGAAGGTATGGAAGATGCTAAGATTTTTGTTGGACTACAAATTCTAAAACAATAATGCTCAAAATTCAGCAGGCATATTTTCTTAATTGTTTGATTAAAAATGCTTTTAAAACTATTGGAAGTAGAGAAATTGATCATCGTTTTTATAGAGTGTACAATTTAAGTTTTGTCCTGTATAAACATCTGGGAAATAACCACTACAATCAAGGTAATGAATATATCACATCCCCGGAATTGTCTTGTGCCTATTTGCAATCACTTCTGTCCATATCTGCACCTCCTTGTCCCCAGACAGCTATTGATGTGTGTTGTGTCATGAGAGAAGTTAGAATTTCTACACTTGTGCGTAAACAGTTCTAGACCGTGTAGGTTTTTTTGGTTTGTTTGGCTATGCTCTCTTTAAGAAAGTTTGAGGTTGATCCACAATGTGGAGAAAATGTATTTAATTGTAAGAATACATCAGCATTTGTCCCTTGATCTTTATTGGCTATTTGGATTATTTTTAGTTCTTGGCAGTTAGAAGTAGAGGTGCTATCAACGTTCATGAACAAACCTTGGTGTGAACAGATGGTCTCATTTCTCCCGAGTGAATGCCTTGACATGGATTTGCTGGCTTATATGTCTTTTGTATGTTTCGCCTTTTAAGAAGCTGCCAAAATACTTTACGAAGTGTTTTCTCATTCGTTCCTTAATGTTTGAGTGTTGGAGTTTGTTAAAAATCTCACTAAACTTGGTATGCTCAAACTCCTTTTTTTTCTTTTTAAGTAGGCTTCGTGCTCCGTGCGGAGCCCAACACAGAGCCGGAACCTATGACCCCCAGACCAAGACTTGAGTTAAAAGCAAGAGTCGGAGGCCCAACCAACTGAGCCACCCAGGTGACCTGGTATGATGAAACTTTAAAAATATTAATTACTTAAACATGTGCATGTTATTGTTTCATAGTTTTAATTCACATTTTCTTAATGCTTTTGAATATTTTTTTTTTCATTTAGATGTTGGTGATTCTGTATCTACTTTGGTGTATTAGGGGTTTAAATATTCAATTCAGTATTCGGAGTTCTTTTATAGTCTGTATAGAAGTCCTTTATCTCATACGTGGCTTGGAAATGATTTTTACCGTCTGTATCTTGTTTTTAATTCTTGTAGAAGTGTTTTTTTTTTTTTTTAAGTGCAGGCATTGTGAATGTTGATGAAGTTCAGTTTATAAATTGGGCTGATTTATTTATTATTTTTTCTATTAATGGGTCATAGTTTGCCCTGCTCTACCTGCCTAGGGATTTTGTAATTGGATGCCTTTGTGGATTTTACCTTCATGGGTGCTGGATTCTAATGTGTTTCCATAAATATTTTGGTGCTCTGTTATGAGATGGAGTCAAATTACTTGGAAGCTTTTGATTCTTTGGGGTCTTTCTTGTAAATTGTGTTAGATTGAGCGAGGACAGTGGTTTATTTAGGGACAATTTAATCCTTGTTCTGAGGCAAACCTCTATTGAATGCTGGACGTGTGCCTCTTGAATTAGGTTTTCTGCACAAAAGAGGTTTCTTCCTTTTAATACATTGAGGTGACTCCTTCCTGCGTGTAAGGTAATTTCCTCACATATGTGTGTGATGATTCTCTGTAGGCTAGTGTCTCTGCCCTTTATGATAAGCTACCCAATTAATTTTAGCTGCCTTGGTTTCTCTAGACTTCAAGATCCATTTGGTTAACTGAAGGAGATGACTGGGCTCTGCTTTTCCTCCATATTGTGGTTTTCTCTTCACTATACTGTGACTATGATCTGTTCTCTGGGCAGTAAAGTGGGACAATAAAAAGGGATTATTTCTTTTGTTTCTCATTCCAGGCAAAGGGTGACTTCGATAATGTTTACTCTTTGCTTCCTAGAGCAGTTGACCTATTGAATTTCTAATACTAAAAACAAGAGGAATAAAGGTAAATACGTATTACATATGATTTCATACTTATGTGCTATTGTGTTTAATTGACAGAAAAGTTTAAGAGAAAGTATATGGTAATCATAAGTTTTTTATGTAAAAAACAAAATGGCTGGAGCTTCTGGGAGGCTGAGTTGGTTAAGCATCTGGCTCTTGATCTTGGTTCAGGTCATGTTATCATGGTTCATGATTTCAACCCCTGCATCACGCTTCCTTGCTGTCAGTGCAAAGCCTGCTTGGGATTCTCTCTCTCCACATTCTCCTTCTCTCTACCCCTCCCACACTCAAACATGTGAGGGTGTATGTTCTCTCTCTCTCTCTCTCTCTCTCTCTCTCTCTCTCTCAATCAATCAACAAACTTAAAAAAAAATTAAAATGGCTGCTGTAGTAATTTCACTGAAGCGTTAAGGTTGTCAACCTTCTTCACAAAACAGACAAGTTGCTGGTAAAATACATAGGATAGGAAAAATGACAAATTGAAACTTGTCAATACATCATGACTCTTCAGGAATATAGTTCTGCATAAATCTGAGGTAAGTGGGAAGAATGGTATTGGAGGGATGGCAGCTGTTGGAGAAACCTAGGGAAAACAAATCCTACTTATCCCAAAACAGAAACTATGGGAAATTTAGTATTCCTATTTACACCAACATCCCCTAGGCTGCATAAACATCCCCCAGCCCAGAGCTTCCCAGTGTGCTACACATGGGGGATGGACATGTTTGAGATTCGGATCCTGTAGCCCTTGACATGGTTTTATAGAGTGGGAAATTTACAGAACTCCCTCCAGCTATAACTGGCTTCACCTTACCATGTTGTACTTATAAATGTTACCTTTCCCTGTGTGTGCTCTATTGTAAAAAGGTCAGGACACTATTCCAGCATTTAACTGTTGCGGGTTTTATCTTCTATAATGCTGTGCACAGTTTATAATACGTCTTGATTTTCTTCAAGGGATGACTGACTTCCTTGGACAAGGGATTGAACCAGTGGCAAACAGAAGAATGTGTTTTCTTTAACAGTCCTATTTGTGAACTCTATTTTAGGGAGATACTATTGTTAAATAGAAACTTCCATGTAGGTGTCTTGCCTAATTCACATTTATAGTGGTAGAGGTAAAACAATACGGTGTAATTCAATGCTGCATGTGCTTAAAAAAATGATTGTCTTTTAAAAGTACCTGAAAAGAATTTAATTATTTTAGAATAGATTGGATAATAAATCCAAATATTTATGTCGTTGATAATGATACCCGAAGAGAAAAAAACTGGAACACAGGTTTTGCCATGGATAAAATGTCTACCTAAACCTTGTCATCATTACTGTACAAGGATTTATGTGAAGATGTGGAAAACATGGTATCAGTTTTCAAAGGAGCATTGTTCTCAAATGAGCAACTGAAGTGGAAAAGTAAAGGGAAGCGATACTTTTATTAGGTAGAGGGAGAAGTCAGAGTGGGCAACTTGACATATTCTGGCCTTCCTGTACACAGTGATCATAAAGAAACAGGTGCAACAGTATGATGGAGGTAGAGATAACCTATGATAAATGCATAAATTTCAAGTACATAATCTGATATTTTGACATAGATAAATAGACATGAAGCCATCACTGTTAACCAGATAATGACCGTATCTGTTAATGCAGAGTTCATTGGTGCTCTTTGTAAACCTTGAAAACCACTGAACTTACTCTGGACCATCATGGATCAATTTTGTTTTTTGTTTTTTGTTTTTTGTTTTTTTTTCCATTTTAGATTAGTTTTTATTTTACATAGTTTGATACAAATGTGACCCTATAGTATGCCCACCTTTTCATTCAGCATTATTTCAAATGATCCATGTTGTTGCATTATCATTAGATTGTTCAATTAATTACTAAGCAATGGACCCTTTTTTTGAAGGTTACATAATTCATTTATGATTCACTCGTTGATGGAAATTTGGATTGTTTCCAGTTTGGGGTTATTAGAAATAAGAATGTGATTAACATTCTTGTACAAGTCTTTTGTAGGAACACACCTTTAGATTTATGTTTTATCCATATAGCTAGAAGTAGAATGGCTGGGTTATATGCCAGGCATATGTTTAACTTTGAAAAAAAAATCAAAATTATTTCTCAAAGTGGTTGCACATTTTCTATTCCCAGTAACAGTGCTGAATTTTCTCCACCTTCTTTCCAATGTATGCTGTCCTTCTAATTGTACACATTGTAAAAGGTGTAGTATCGCATTGTGGTTTGATTGACATTTCACTAGTGAAGCATGATGTTGAACAACTTTTCTTATGGATCCTTGGTATGTCTATTTTGGTAAAGTATGTTTTGACATATTTCGTCTGCTTTTTATTTGTGTTCTTATCGTACTTTGATTTTTTTTTTTCAAAGAGATACATTCTGCATTACAAAGACTTCTTCAGATATGTGAGTTCTCATTATGGACTTCATTTTTGTTTTCTTGAGTGGTTTTCAAATAGCAGATGTTGTTAATATTGATGGAATACTACTAGTCATTACGAAATTATGCTTTTTCTGTTTGATCCATGAAACTTTTAACCTTAAGTCAGAAAAAATTTTTACCTATGCCTTCTTGAAGAAATGGTACAAGGTTCCCAGCTTTTACATTAAGGTCTATGATTGATTTCGAGCTTATTTTATATGACGGGAGATAATATTAGAGAATTTATATTCATATAAATATCAAATGATTCCAGGAATAGTTTTTGAAAATACTTTTAAATTGCTTTTGTACCTTTTTTGGAAACCAATTGACTCTAGATGTTTTAGTGTATTTTTGGACTCCATTTTCTGTGTATCTATCTTAATGCCAATACTCCGCTGGTTGCTTTAAAACTTTAAAATCGGTAGTGCAAATTCACCACCTTTTTTCTTTATCAATATTTTCAAAATGTATGGGCCCTTGACATTTCTATAAAAACTTAAGAATTGGGTTATCAATTTCACTAAAAACGGTGGGATTTTGGTTGGACTGTAAGGACTCTAAAGTTGGGGAAGGGGCATCTGAGGGGCTCAGTCAGTTGAGCCTCCACCTTCCGCTCAGATCATGATCTGCAAGTTGGTGAGTTTGAGCCCCACCTCAGACTCGCTACTCTCATTGCAACACCTGCCTCAGACGCTCTGTCCCCCCCTACTCCCTGCCCCTTCCCTGCTTGGGCACACACTCTCAAAAATAAAATTTAAACAATGAAAAAAAAAAAGTTTGGGAAAAAATGGCATATTAAGAATGTTGAGTCATCTCATCTAGGAACACCGTATGTTCCTGAATTTCTTTCATGGTTCATTTTCTCTCAGCAGTGTTTTGTGCATGATCATGTACAGGTCACCAGCATCTTGTGTAACACATAGATCTTTTTGATAACACATAGTAATTAATAAAGTTTAAGAGTTTAAATTAAGCCTTGTCATATATGTACATGTACACAAATGACCAATAAAACTTTCTGTATGTTCCCCTGATTATAACAGAATCTTTGTTGTTAACATGTGAAAAGCCTTGTTTTTTCTTTGATGCAGTGTGGGAAGAAAAATACTTCAAAATCCTTAAGCATCCTTCTTGGGCTTTGATTTTGGTTTTTTTTAAGGAGCCATATTTAGTTGCCCATTTCCAAACAAACAAAAAAAAACACCTTGCCTCATTCCATATTTTTTGAGATACTGCCCTATAATGGGGAATAAAGATATATACTGTGATTTTTGTTGTAAGAGGCTAAGCTTCCATCAAAACCTCATAATGAAGGATTTTTCCCCTAAATATCTTCGGAAAATAACTTTTAAGTCATAATATTTTAATGCTTAAAGGAGTTCTGGGGCTTATCACTATTGGAGATACGAAATTTTGATTATATGAAATTTTCTTTTGAAAATGTTATAACCGTGCATGTTCATTAGAATAGTTTTCTGGCTGTACTTTGAAACTTACTTGGCTTATTAAATAGAGTTGGCTTGATTTCACATAATTTAATGTACTAAAATAGAGTGACGTAGACTACAGATTTTACAATGGACTTCTGAATCAGTTCCTCCCATGAAAAGTTGTGTCAGTGCAAGAAACCCATCTGCCATGAATATCTGTAGAGAATTTTTCTGAGTCAACTAGTTGTTAGTTTTGAGTTTCCATCTTGACAAATATTTATAGTTATTACATTGACAGTGCTAAGTTGAATCATGTATGTTTGCCATTTACATAACTCATGACATTATTCATCCTGATGTCCTATTAGGCATAGGATTGTTAATGTTTGTGAGATTTGGGTATCCAGGTTTTAACATGCAAACTTCATTTTGATGTTTTATGGTACATTATGATCTCACTGCTTTCATATTCTACGGTAAGAAAACCTGATTGTCTATAATGAACAGAACATAAAAGTGGTATGATACCTATTACTTGGTTTTAATGAATGTAAAATCAAGGGAAGTTAGAAAAATATACCCATGGAACAAATAATAAGTAGCATAAACAAAAAAGTACTAATTTAATAAAAGCCTGAGTGTAGCTTCATGTAATGGAAAACTTACAGGTTTTTACCTAAAGTGAATTTCATTTCCATTTTTTCCACTGGATGAGTCATCTTTGAGAAGTCAAGTGCCCACTACAAAGATTCCACATCTGTCATTTGGGGACAATAGTACCTACGTATCTCATAGGACTGTTGTGAAACTTAAATGGAACAGTAGTTGGAACTCTTGTAATGTCTGTGTTTACCACATATATCCTCCCTTTGTTCTAGTTCATTCTACAGTGTTCTAAATAATATGATAAATGCAGAAGTAAAATATATGTTCCTTTTTGCTAATGACTTACTGAGCAATACTGACAATTTGAGATATGTATTAACATTATAGAAATGTGTAACAGACATCGAGATAGAAAATACAGATACCTTGAAGGTTTTCAGATGGGGTAGGCCAGGAGTAAAGAAGCCATGCTGGCCTTAGATGTATTTATAAAAGATGCTAGTAAATAGGATATTTTCCTAAAAAATGATAGTACCTTATCCATTCACTTATATCAATTAAAAATTGAAAAGATGTTTGGGACACCTGCGTGGCTCAGTTAAGGGTCATACTCTTGATTTCTGCTTAGGTCATGATCTAATAATCATGAGATCAAACCCCACATTGAGCTCTATGCTGACAGTGGGGAGCCTGCTTGGGATTCTCTCCCCCCTCACCACCTGTGTGTGCTCGCGCTCTCGCTCTCTCTCTCTCTCTCTCGCGCTCTCTCTCTCTCTCTCAAATAAGCATTAAAAATGTAAAGATATGCAACATCACTAAGCATGAGGGAAATGCAAATGAAAAGTACAGCGAGATATAGTTTGGTACAACCACTAGGAGAATGATAGGGAATTTCCTCAAGAAATTTAAATGTATTTATCATATGATACCCCAATTTCCAGTTATGAGTGTATACCTAGAGGAAATTTAAAAAGACTTTGGAAGTCAAACACAGTCTCATGTTTATTATGGCATTGTTTATAATAGCCCACATAGGAAAACTATCAAAATGTCCATCAATGAATGAATAAAAAGATGGGGTATATGTATAAATGGGAATATTATTCAGCCATAAGAAAGGGTACCATTTATGAGAACACTCATGTACTTTGCAGGAATTGTGCCAAGTGAGATAAGCCAGGCACAGAAAGACCAGGACTGGATGATCTCATATTCGGAATCTAAAAAAGAATAAACTCCTGAAAAACAGTGAAATTGTGATTACTTGGGGATGGGGGCTGAGGTGATTAAATTGATGTTGTTTAATGGTACAAACTTGTAATGAGTAGTACATCATAGAGACTGCACATTATAATATGGACTAAAATATTCTATTACAATTACACAATGTGGTTGAGGTGCTAAATATTGCTATAACCACAATTGTTACAATATATACTTTTATCAAAATAACCTGTAATACACCTCAAATTTATACAATGCTATATGTCTAATAAGTTCAATAAAAATGAAAAAGAGTTAAATGAATTTATTAATCACCGATTACTGTTTTAAAATTGATAAGCATATCTAAAATCTGAATAATGAGGAATAGAGAAAACTAGATAGAATAAGTAGAGAATGTTTGTAGACCCACTTAAAACTCTCAGCTTAATCTGAGGATTCTACACAAGGAGTATGCATTTTTCTTCTATAGCAGTAGGAAAGTATTGAAGCTTATATAACACAATTATTAAAAATAAGAATTTAAGAAATACTGGAATGACTTTTAATAATTTGAAAGATCGACAGAAATAGGCATGAAGATGGGGGGGGGGAAATCACATAAATACCATTCCAAGTGCAAAGAGAATGGTTTCCACTGCCAGTAGCATCCAAAATGGTTTTCTAGCAGAAAACAGTTTTTGACTGGAAAGCTACTGCTTTCCCCAGAAAGGATCCCTTGCCCCTACAAAACACCTGTAGAAAACCAGAAGATAATTGTTAACTTTGTTAATGCCCAGAAAGTATAACAAACAGAAAAGACATTTGCCCAAACAGAAAAGTTAGAAAGTGTAAGTATTTTCTGGAAGTATTTGGCAGAGGATCATAATATGGTGTATTTCTGAAAGAAATGTATGGTAATGTAATTCAAATTGGCTCCTTGCTTCAGAAGTTAGTTGAGTAACTTCCCACTTTGATGAGCTATTGGAAAAAAAATAAAGGCTATTATTTTTTTAACCAATTTTTCAAATTTCTGTTGGCTAGTTGGAGGTTTTCTTTGGGAAAATGTGTATTTACTTCTTCGGGCCATTTTTTTTAAAGATTTTTCAAAGTGTTTATTTTAGAGAGCATGAGTGGGGGAGGGGCAAAGAAAGGCAGGGAACATAGGATCTGAAGCAGGCTCTGTGCTGATAGCAGAGAGCCTGATGTGGGTCTTGAACTCACAAATTGTGGTATAACCCGAGCCGAAACCAAGAGTCAGCCGTTTAACCTACTGAGTCACCAGGCACCACCATCTGGCCATTTTTAATCACATTATTATTTTTTGTTGTTATTGAGTGTTATGAATTCTCTATATTGTGGATATTAACCACTTATTTGACATAGCGTGTTTGAAAACTGTTTCCTGTTTTGTAGGTTGCCTTCTTGTTTTAATTGTTTCTTTTGCTGTGTAGCAGATTTTAATTTTGATGTTATCTCATTTGTTGATACTTGTTTTTGTTTTGCTTTTGGTGTCATATCCAGAAAATCATTGTGAAGACCAATGTTGAGGAGTTTTTCTAAGATTTCTTCTAGGAGTTTTGTGGTATAGGGTTTCATGTTTAAGTTTTTGATCCTTTTTGAGTTAATTTTTGTGAGTACTATAAGACAGGGATTTGGTTTCATTATTCTTTGTATATTTATCTTGTTTTCCCCAACATTATTTGTTGAAGGGACTCTATTTTCCTGTATGGTGTTGTGTGTTCCTTTGTCAAATAATTGTTGACTGTATATGTCTGTTTAATTCGTCTTTGTGATTATTTTTATGCCAGTGCCATATTGTTTGTATTACTAAAGTAGTGTAGTCAGAAATTAATAAGTGTCATACTTACAGATTGGTTCTTTTTCCTCAGGATTGCTTTGGGGTCATTTCTGATTCCATACTAATTTGAAGATGGCTTGTTTTTTTTACTTCTTTGAGGAATGTCATTGTTATTTTGATGGGGATTGCATTGAATCTACACACAGCTTTCATTTTAACATTAATTTTTTCCATCCATGAATATGTTTGTGACTTTTCCAGATTTTTTTAGCAAAGTCTTTTAGTTTTCATCGCACATAATTTAACTCCCTAGGTTGAACTTATTCCCAAGTATTGTATTGATGCTTTTGTGAATGGGATAGTTTTCTTAGTTTCTCTTTCAGGTGTTTGATTATCAGTGTACAGAAATGCAACTGGACTCTATATGTTAACTTTATATCCTGAAACTTAACTAAAATTGTTTATTAGTGTCAGCAGTTTTTTCATTAAATATTTGGGATTTTCTGGGTCGCCTGGATGACTCAGTTGGTTGAGTATCTGACTTCGGTTCAGGTCATGATCTTGAGGTGCGTGGGTTCGAGCCCTGCATCAGGCTCTGTGCAGACAGCTAGGAGCTTGGGGCCTGCTTGGGATTCTGTGTCTCCCTTGCTCTCTGCCCCTCCCCTGCTTTCTTGAATGAGAATGTGTGCTCTCTAAAGTAAACATTAAAAAAAATTCTTTATTTGGGATTTTCTGTGTACCAAATCATACCATCTGCAAATACTGGCAATATTACTTTTTCCCCTCTAATTGGTTTGCTTTTTATTTCTTTGTTTTGCCTCATTGCTCTCACTAGGACTTCTAGTACTAAGATTGAGTAGGTTTTGTTGTCTAGTTCTTGATCTTAGAGAAAAAACTATTTTCTGTTGAGTATGTTAGCTGTGAATTTGTCATATGTGGTCTTTAATTTGTTGAAATATATCTTTTAATATCCAGTCTGTTGAATTTTTTTTAATCAGAGGATATTGTATCTTGTTAAAAGTTTTTTCTGGAGCTATTGAGATGATCATGTGAGTTTTATATTTTATTCCGTTAATGCAATGTATTACATTTATTAATTAATAATATGCTGAACTAACCTTGCAACTCAAGGATAAATCCCATTTGGACCTGGTATAATCCCTTAATTATGTCTTGAATTTGGTATGCCAGTATTTTCTTGAGAATTTTTACATCTATATTTATCAAGGATACTGGTCAGTTTTCTTTTTTGTAGTGTCCTTATTTGGGTATAAGAGTAATGCTTGCCTCATAGAATGAGTTAGGAAGTATTCATCCCTATTCAAGTTTTTGGAAGAGTTTAAGGACTGGAATTAACTCTTCTTTTAATGTTTGTTAGGTTTCATCAGTGAAGCTGTCTAGTCCTGGGTTTTTCTTTGTTGTGAGATTTTTTATTATTGATTCATTCTCTTTATTTGTTATTGGTCTGTTCATATTTTTTATTTCTTTCTGATTCAGTCTTGGTAGGTTGTGTGTCTAGAAATGTATCTATTTTTTCTGGGCTATTGAGTTAACATATAATAGTTCATAGTAGTTTCTTATCCTATGTATTTCTGTAGTATCAGTGGGAACGTTTACTTATTATTTTCTTCTTACTCTTATTTTGATCCTTCTCTTTTTCTTATTAACATAGGTAATTTTATATATCTTTATGAAAAGCCATATTGTAGTCTTATTTTGTCTGTTGCTTTTTAGATTTATTTATTTATATTCTCATCTTTATTATTTCTTCCTTTTGCTAGCTTTGGGTTAATGTGTTCTTTTTTTAGTTCCTTGAGATGTTCTTTGGGTTGTTTACTAGAGGTCTTTTAAATTTCCTAATATATGTATTTATTGCTATAAACTTTCTTCTCAGAACTGCTCTTGCCCCAATGCCCAAGATTTGCTATTATTTTTATTTTCATGTGTTTTTTGGTATTTTTAAATTTTCCCTTTTGATTTTTTTTTTTTTTTTTGACCAGTTGATTGTGCAGAAGTGTCTTACTTAGTTTCCACATACTTGTAGATTTTCCAGTTTTTTTCCTATTTATTTCTACTTTTATACCATTCTGGTCAGAAAAGATAGTTGGTATGATTTGAGTTTTCTTAAATTTGCTAATATTTGTTTTGTGTCCTATCATATGATCTTTCCTAGAGAATGTTTCATGAGGATTTGAGAAGAATGTGGACTTTGTTGATGTTGGGTGGAATGTTGTATCTATGACTAAGTCCATTTGGTTTAAAGTAGAGTTTAATTCCATTCTTAAAATTGATTTCTATCTCACTGGCCTGTCATTGCTGATAATGGGATATTTAAGTGACTTACCAGGATTGCTATTTGTGTCCCCTTTCAAATATGTCAGCATTTGCTTAAAATATTTAGAGGATCTAATAGTGGGTGCATATATATTGCTTCTCTTACATTATGTTATTATGCTATGCTCACAACAAGTGTAGCTACCCTCTGTCACCGTACAATGTTACTATGATATCATTTATGGTATTCCCTATGCTGGGATTTTTATTTCTGTGACTATTTATTCCATCGCTGGAAGTCTGTATCTCCCATTCTCCTGTATCCATTTTGCCCATCCTCCTCCCCGCTGGCAACCTCCAACTTGTTGTTTAGTGTATATGGGTCATTTTGAGTGATGGTTGATACATAAGGGCTTACCACTACAGGAGTATTGTTTGCCTTCTAATTGTCTTGTACATCTACTCTTCCCCGCTCTCCTCCCGCTCTGTTTCTGCTTACCTTTGTAAATTGGTGGTTTTCCATGGTAATGTGACCAATCTCTCTGTTCCTTTTTTATGTTTCCTGAGTCTACTCTGGAGTTTTGCTTGTGGCTACCATGAGGCTTACATGAAACATCTCACAGATAAAATAGTCCATTTAATGTTGATGCAGCTTCTCTTTGTTTGCCTGTAAATGCTCCACCTTTTTATTCCTCCCCTTTTGTATTCCTAATGTCACAACTGATCAGTTTCATTAACAAATTATAGTAGGTTATAGTTGTTTGTAATGCTCTTTTCCTTTAACCTTTTTGCCTAGTTTAATTGGTTAATAGATCATAATAATATACAGTTACAGTTTTCTACCATAGTGTTGTGTACTTTCACATGTTTTTCAATTCATTGGTGACCATTTCTTAAAATTTCTGCTTGAAGAACTCTTTGAAGTATTTCTTGCAAGGCAGGTCTAGTGGTAGTGAACTCCCTCAATTTTTGTTTGGGGAAAACCTTTATTTCTCCTTCCTATCAGAAGGACACCTTTACCAGATAAATTTTGAATATGCCCTTCTACCTTCTCCTGGATTATAGACTTGCTGCTGGGAAATCCACATCAGGGCTAATGGCGGTTCCTTTGTATGTTACTTTTTACCCATGGCTGCCATTAAGAAGTTTTTATCATTGGTTTTTGAGTTTTGTTATAATGTGTCTGGGAGAAAGCTTTTGTTTTGTTTTTGTTTTGCTTTGAGATGCTAGGGTGTTCTTTTAGCACTATGGACTTTGGTGTTTGAAGCCTACCCCAGATTTGGGAAGTTCTGCTACTATTGAAGTAAACTCTCTTCACCTTTCTCCCTTTCTTCTTCTGTTACACATTTATTCTTATATTTGCTTCTGATCAAATCTGATAACTCTCATCAGATTTCTTTGCTTTTTAAAATATTTTTAGTGTTTATTTATTTTTGAGAGACACAGCACAGCAAGGGGAGGGGCAGAGAGAAAGGGAGACATGGAACTGAAGCAGGCTCCAGGTTCTGAACTGTCAGCACTGAGTCCCACAGGGGGCTGGAACTCACCAACCACTAGATCATGACCTGAGCTGAAGTTGGACGCTTAATCGACTAGGCCACCCAGGCGCCCCTCTTTGCTTTTTAAAAATTATAATTCTATGTTCTCCTTTAACTGAATTTTCCTATATTTCTGTTCTCCAAGTCCCTTCTTCTCTACACATCTGGTTTGCTCTGTTAGCTATGTTCTCTATTCTTTATCTCGTTCATTGATTTCTTAAGCTCTCGTATTTGGTTCTTTTTTTTATAATTTCAATTTCTTTGGCAAAGAACCCCTTATATTCATTAATTTTATTATTGAGTTAATTGATTGAGTTATTATTGAGTTAATTATTGAGTTAATTTCTGAGTTTTCTTGAAGTTGGTTGATTTCTTTATAAGTACTGTTCTGAATGGTTTATCAGATTGCAGTATTCTGTGCCTTTGACTTTAGTTGCTGGAGAATTAGAATTTTCTTTTGTGATACCATAATTACTTGATTATTTTATAGTGTTTGATGACATGTGCTTTTGTCACATTTGAAGCAGCAGTCAACTTCCTTTGCTAAAAATTTATGTTTACTTTGTTTCTTGAAGTTCAGCAGATTGGTTATTCGATATCTTTCTTTTGTATTCCAGAAGGTGGTGCTATAGCCCAAATTTGTGGTTTCTCCTGCTAGAGCTGGATCTCTTGGCAACAGATTAGGGGAAATGTGGGCTTAGTACCTGGAGCTCTGGGGGGGGGGGGGGGGGGGGGGGGGGGGGGGGGGAGGGGGCTGATTACAGCCCTGTAAGGGGATCTTCCAGTGGGCACTTTCAGAGGTCCATCATGGACCCATAGCAGTGAGACAGAAATTTGTTCCCTTTGATAGTCTTGTCTGTCTTTTTCTTCTGTGTCTTCCAAGTCACAGTGGTCCCACCTCAGAAATCGAGATGCTACTGGAAGAAGGGGGCACCTGCACTTGCAACCTGAACATCTGAGACGGCTGGGTGGTTACTCACCACTTTGGCTTTTTGCCTCCTCTGCCAGAGTGATCACCTCAGGTGCCACTAGAAGCTCAACACCTTGCATTGTCACTCTGGAGAGGGGGGATGACTTGGCATGTTCGTCCATCTCCGCTGTCTCAAAACTCATCTCTTTCATGCTCAGATGGCCTGCTGGATTCCTCTAATAGACAGGCTGGATCTCCACAGATGCTCCATACCCATGGGTATCTGCCCAGTCCTGCACTCTCCCAGTTGCCCTTTTCCAGACGCAGTGAGTTTGGGGGTAAGCAAGCTCACTAACTCGGCTACGTGCTCTCGCCAAAGTCCTGTCTGCCCACTTTTGGAAACACAGGTGTGTAGAAACTCTTGGAAGTCTTGGTGTAGTGTGTAAAGGTAGTTAGTTTTGATTATGAGTATCCAATTAGTTTTAAATCAAAGGGAGAGGGAAAGGCATGCCTCATGCCACAATAAAGCTGACATCACTCCCCTACTCATTCTTGATAGTTGTACTTTGTGTGTGAGGTTTTTTTTTCTTGATCAGTTAAAGTTCAATGAATTTTATTGATGTTTTATAAAGTAATTCTTGGTTTTATTGATTTATTATTCTGTTTCCAATTTCATTGAATTTGCTTTTGTCATTATTACTCTTTTCTGCTTATTTGAACTTTATTTCTCTTTCTAGCTCTTTCTGGTAGAGGTTTGGAAAATTGATTTGACACCTTTATTCCTGTTACGAGTACTTAATGATGTAAATATTACTCTAAGCACTGTTTTAACACTAAAACACATAAATTTTGATTATGGTGTCTTTATTCATTCTTGTTAAGACATTTCCTAATATCTTTTATGGCTTTGACCCATGAGTTACTTATGTGCATTGTTTAATTTCTAAGTGATATCTGAAAAAATTCTGAAATATACTGGTATCGATTCCTATTTTTTTTATTGTCGTCAGAGTACACATTCTTCTATCTTTATGAGTTTATCAAGAATTAATGTTTTGTCTCGGTGAATATCCCTTGGTGAACATTCCCTTCAAGAATATACTTGAAAATGTATTCTGCTCTTTTTGGGTGCAATGTTCTTGAAATGTCAACTAGATCAAGAGAGTAGTTTTGAAAATTTTAAGGATGATAGTAGCTTTGCTTGTTTCTTTTTTATTTTTATGTTTAACCTTTTCAAATAGAATCTGACAATCTATTCCTTTAATAGAAAAAATTTAGGCTATTTATTCCTAATGCAGTTTTTTTGTGTGGTTGACTTTGAACTTAACATCTTGATTTTTACTTTCTGTTTTGTCTCCTCTATCTTTGTGTTTTCAAATAGTTTCATGTCTTTTTGGGGGACCCTGAGTAGTTTTATGATTCAAGTATGTTTCCACTATTGATTCATTATGCAAACTTCTGAGTTTTAAGTTTTAAAATTTGCGTGAAAGTTTACACTGTACATCTTTGAGATTTTTCTTGTTTCTTGAGATAGGCCTGGATTGCAATGTATTTTTCTCTATCAGAATTTGTCTACAAATGATATTCTATTTTATATATAGTGTAAGAATGTTCAAACACTTGTGTTTTTCTCTTCCCATTCTTTCAGCTTTTGTTATGATACATTTTACTGTATTATGTGTTATAAGTTTCACAATGCTATGTCACTATGTACATTTTGGACTATTACTTTCAGAAAGTATACAAGAAAAATACCTACATTTGTGTCATTTCACCATTTCCATTTTACTGTTTCTTTGTATGAATACAAATTTCCACCGTGTGTCATGTCATTTTTACATGGAAACCTACTTTTTGTATTTATTTCACCACAGCTTTACTGAAAGGAATACTGTAAGCATTTTTTTTTTGCTAAAAATGTTTATTTTTATCTTTGTTTCTATTTACTTTTATACTTTGATATCTGGCCCAAAATAAACGTTTTATTATTATTATTATTTTAACCCTTGTTTATTTTTGAGAGAGAGAGAGAGACAGCACAAGCAGGTAAGGAGCAGAGAGAGAGGGAGACACAGAATCTGAAGCAGGCTGCAGACTCTGAGCTGTTATCTCAGAGCCCAATGTGGGGCTTGAACCCATGAATTGCAAGATCGTGATCTGAGCCGAAGTCGGATGCTTAACCAATTGAGCCACCCAGGCACCCCCCAAAATAAACTTTATTTCTGATTATAGTTTTAGATTTTCAGAGGAAGGAAGACCTAGATAGCATTTTCATATACCCTCCACCCCATTCCCTCCTCTTATTTACACCTAACATGAATGATTTCTTTGATACAACTAATGAATCAGTATTATTAGTAGTAATAAAAGTCCATACTTTCTTCACATTTTAACAGTTTATGTATTCATTTTGAGAGAGAGAGTGAGTGGAGGAAAGGCAGAGAGAGAGAATCCCAAGCTGACAGCATGGAGCCTGATGTGGAGCTTGAACTCAAGAACTGAGTTCATGACCTGAGCTGAAATCAGGAGTTGGAGGTTTAATTGGCTGAGCCATCCAGGCACCCCCATACTTTATTCACTTTTTAAACTTACTATCTAATGTCTTTTTTCTGTTCTAGGATCCCATCCAGGACTACATTACATTGAGTTGTTAGATCTCTTTAGACTCCCTTTGACCGTGAGAGTTTCTCAGACTCTATTTGTTTTTCAGGTTACTGACAGTTTGACAGAGTACGGTCAGGTATTTTGTAGTATGTTTATTTGTTGGAATTTGTCTGTTTTGTCATGATTAGATTGGCATTGTGCATTTTGGGAAGGAAAACCATTGACCTAAAATTCCACTTTCATCATATCATTGCTACATACTGTCAATATGATCTACAAAAGTTGATATTGACCTTAAGCATTGTATTATGTATTCTTTGCCATTTTCCACTGTAAAATTACCTACCCTTCCCGAACTGTATTCTTTTGAACTAAGTACTATATGCAGCCCACAGTTAAGGAGTGCAGAGTTACATTCATATCAGTATAGCCTCATAGATATTTATTTAATACTCTGGATTATAACCTGCTACTATTTCTTTTTTGTTGTTTGTTTCTCACAGTGTTCCAGCATGGGCCCCTGGGGGATGTTTCAATTGGTTCCTGGATTTCTTTGATGTATCTCCATTTGTGTGTGTGTGTGTGTGTGTGTGTGTGTGTGTGTGTATACACGCGTGTGTTGAGCACTTCCATAATCCTGGCACTGAATACTATTTCCAGCTCATCTGTTAAATTTCTTGCCCAAGTCCTAGAATTAGACATTTTTCCAAAGAGTCTTGGTCCCTTTTATTGTAGAGTCATATTAGAAAACAAGATTTAAGAACTGGGTGATCTCATTGCTCCTACATGGCTTTGCTTTTAAGTTCTCTCCTCCGACAGAGCAAGGGAATGTGGGTTTATGAATCCATGTATAAATACATATCTATAAATGTTTCTTGATGCAATCATCTATATCTATATTAAACATGAGTTTATATCAATGTCTGCCACTTTAGTCCATCACCACCTAGATCATTCTAGTCTGCTTCTTTGGCTTATTTGTAAATTCACACTCCAGCAATGAAACACCTGGCTTCCACCATCTGCCATGCATTTACTTAATTGTTCATTTCCAGTATCCATATATAGCATTTTCAGAATTATTAACTTCAACCCCCATGTGGCAGAAATTTATCAACTCGACTACACTCCTTCCCCGGTTTCTTCTGGTGAAATTTATGGGCTCCACTTATTCCAAAGTTACTTAGCACATTTTCTCCAATCACCTTCTTGGGTGAACTTATTTCATATGTTTCCCCAGTCTGCATTCCCTTCTGGGGTCCAGTGAATTATACACAATTTTTATTTTGTAAGTAGTTCACATTAAGGTTTACTCTCTGTGTTGTCTTGATAATTTCATGTCATGTATCAGCTGCTGAAGTATCATACAGAATAGGTTACCCTAAAAGTTCAGCTGTGCTACATGTATTCAAGCCTGCCTCACTTATTCCAACCCCCCAGCAACCACTGATCTTTTCCAGAATGCCATATAATTTGAATCCTACAGTATGTAATTCTTTCACACTGGCTTCTTTCACTTAGGTGAACTTTAAATGTATATCACTATCTGTTTTTATGATTTCACAGCTCGTTTCTTTTTACCACCGAATGATATTCCATCATATGGATGCACAACAGTTATCTATTAACCTATTGAAGGACATCTTTTCTGCTTCCAGTTTTTGACAAATATTAACAAAGCTGCTGTAAATATTTACATGCAGGGTCTGGTATACACATAACTTGTCATATCAGCTGGGCAAATACCTAAAGCACTAGTGTTGGGTCATATGATAACTATATTAAACTTTGTATGAGACCACCAAAGTCTCTTGCAAAATTCTTGTACCATTTTGCATCTCAACTATAAATGGATAAAAATTCCTCTTGTTCTGCATACTCGCCAGAATTTAGTATTGCCTATTGATTGGATCTGAGCCATCCTAACAAATGAGGTATCTCATTGTTTGAATTTGCAATTCCTAAACACCAAATGATGTTGAGCATCTTTTCATATGCTTATTTACCATCTGTATATTGTCTTTGGTGATGTATTTATTCAGAAGTTTTGCCCATTTTTAACTTTTTTTTCCCCCATTACTCTTCAGTTTTAAGAATTTATTGTATACTTTGGACTTAATTCCTTTATCAGAAATGTGTATTGCACATATTTTGTCTCATTCTGTGACTGCCTTTTCTCAGGAGTTTTTACTGGATCTTAAGTTTCTAAAGGGCCACTATGGCTGTTGAACAGCACCAGTTTCTCCCTATACCTCTTGTCCCTACTCTAGGCACACTACTTTTGATGAGTACTTAGTACAAAGTATATGGCAGGGTCAGAGTTTCTCAGTTCTCTCATAAAATGTCAATCTTTGTTGTTATCTGTGTTTTCAAAAGCTCCGTGGTCATATTTTTCAGCATTTCTGTTGCTCTCCTATTCATAGTGTCCTTGTACTAGTTGGAGGTATAGAGTAGAACATGTGTCCTGTCCCTCCCCCCATGACAGCAGTCTTTCACCTTATATCTACTTAGGATCATGAGAACAAGTGGATTTTCTCCCACTCCCTCTGCATGAGACTGCTTTTACTTTTACACAACCACAGGGCCAATTTTGCTTGGGATTAAGCTGGAGGAGGAATTTTCTCTTGTCCGTTGCTCCAATGACTGACAAGTTTCAATTGGCAGGAGAGAAGGAACTTGGTTTCACGCATGTCTGTCGGCATCATGCCATCACCTCTGGCATATCTGTGCCACTTTCAATTTTCTTCCATGTCTGTAATCTTTTCTCTTAATGCTAGTTGAGAGCTTTGCAAAATAGCTAGTGAGTAGTGAAAAACAAACATCCCTTTATACCTGGTATCTCAGAGAATCTAAACTATTTTATACTAAGTCACACGTAGCCCCTGAAAGTTTATTAAAACCTCAGTTTTCTTTTTACATCTTTTTTTGATCTCTCTCTTTCCTCTGTTTGTCCATGGGGAAAAAGGTCTATGTGTTTTGTCTTTCCTCAGAGGAGATTGTTACTCCTTGGAATTCATTATACCTGGTAGTCTGAGGACCAGTTTTCTGATGGAAAAGAAAATAGTTGTAAGTTTTAGATTACTTGACTTTTCCTTGTTGTTAATGTGAGAGTAACACTCCTGTATCAATTTGTTTTTTCTTTGCCTTCATTGGTAATATTTCTTCTAGTTTTACTTATACACTGATATACAACAGTGTATAAGTTTGAGGTATACAGCATAAAATGATTTGAGATATATATCATGAAATTATTGCCACAATAAAGATGAATTAACATCCATCATCTCCTATAGATACAATATAAAAGGGAAAGAAATAAATATGTCTTGGGGCACCTGGGTGGCTCAGTCGGTTAAGTGTCAGACTTCATTTCAGGTCATCATCTCACAGTTCATCGGTTTGAGCCCCTCATCAGGCTCTGTGCTGACAGCTCAGAGCCTGGAGCCTGCTTTGGATTCTGTCTGTCTGTCTGTCTGTCTCTCTCTCTCTCTCTCTCTGCCCCTCCCCTGCTCATGCTCTGTTTCTGTCTCAAAAATAAATTAACATTAAAAAAAAAGAAAGAAAGAAATCTTTTCCTTGTAATGTAAACTCCTAGGATCTACTCTCTTTTCTGTATATCCTACAGCACTCTTCACTATACTTAACATGTTTTTAATTTTATTTCTAGTACTTATTTTTCTTATAACTGAAAGTTTGTACCTTTTGGCCATCCTTACCCAATCGCTTCACTCCCCATGTCTGGTAACCACAGAAATGATCTCTTTTTCTGTTTTTTTTTTTCCTTTTTTATATTATACACATATGTGAGATCATATAGTATCTGTCTTCTTTGACTTATTTCACTTTGGACAATGCCATCAGGGACCTTCCATGTTGTGACAAATGGCAGGATCTCCTCATTTTTTATGGCTGAATAATATTCCATTGTATATATGTTTATGCCACAATGTGTTTATCCATCCATCTCTCAAAGAGCACTTAAATTGTTTTCATGTCTTGACTATTACAAATAATGCTGTTATGAACATGGTAGTTCATTTATCTCTCTGACATAGTGTTTTCATTATCTTTGGATATATTCCCAGAAGTGGGGTTACTGCATCTGTGTTAGGGATTTCTACATCCTGCAAGAAAGCAGAAATCTTCATGTTGGTTTTTAACAATTATATTTCTTAGCCATTAGATTAGTGAGATGTTGTCATTGGTTTGACCATTATTGAAATTAGGACTTCTGACAATTAATAAATTATTTGCATGTTTTGGGCAAGAAGTATAAAAGTAGTATTACTATAAATGAGGTATGAAAGTATGTATAGTCCTGTACTACTGAAAAATTCATATTCGTGCACATTTCAAGAGCAAAGGCTTGATACATCTGAAATGTTCCACTTTACTAAGCAAATGTTAAATTATGGTACATTCGCACTATGGAATAAAATATAAATATGGAAAGAACAAGAGTGATATATAGTGATTTAGATGAATTTCTACAGGTGAGATTGAAAAAGACAAATTACAGACTTTATGTACCCATTTTTGAAATAAAGAAATAACTATGTATGAACCCCTATTTGCACAAGGAAAGGAAAAAATATGAGATATGTAATTGGACTGGAACAGGGAGATTTTCATTTTATTTTAGATAACTTATAAATAGGTTTATTGTTGCAAGAAACAGGGCTTAATTTTGTAGGTCAAAGCCACATGCCTCCAAATATACTTATTTGGTATGTTGACTAATTTTAATTTTAATGTAGAATTTAAGAAAACAGATGCTTCCTTGCTGTGATTCTTATTTTTCCTGTGTAAGTGAGGATGCAAAATGGCTTTGCTGAGAGATCTTGTACCTGTAGGTCCATATTTGTCATCTTTACATGTTTTGTAATTTGTCTCCACATTCCTACAACAGTATGTATAGTATAAGTTTAGAATGACCTAAGGGGAAATGCTACCTGAATAGTTTGGTGGCAAAACTTTGACTCTGGTTTATCCCCATGATGCTAAGTAATGTATGTACTTCAGCATAAATCTTTTAGCAATTGGTAGAATTAAGAGAGCACTTAACATAACTTTGATACACTTCCAGAAAATGATAATTTAAAAAGTGCTCAGTTAATGGCAACTGAAAAACTGATCCTTCAAGGGGTTCTGAAAGGTTAGATGATACGTCGTTCTGAGTCTGAGAAACATACACAGTAAAATACAAAGGTCAGACCACTGTGCTTCTCAGCGCTCAGTATTTGACTCCACTTTTCTTGGTGGCTGAGTCTATTTCAAATGAATCCATGCATTGTTGATAGTTCTTTTTTTCTAGGACTGATCATGATGTCAGAATCATGAATGATGGTCTGCTTTCTACCAGATAGATAAGTGTTAACATGTGTGTAGTTCTCCTGCATTGATTACCACACGGTTATATGTTCCATGTGCTCTTTAAGAAAAATGTGAAACATGTCACCTTTCATGTGCTAATCTTAGGTGTCTGCCTTTACCTTTCTGTTCCCCATTCTCATCTCCACTTTGTGTACTCTTCCTTCTTTCCTTCCTCTTCTTATTTCTTATCTCTCTCCCTTCCTTGCACTATCACTTCCTTTGTTTTCTTCTGTTGTTTTATTCCCATTTCCTCCACCTTCTTATTCTTCTACTTTACTGCTTTCTTACTCTTATCCTCCTCTTCCTTGTCATTTAAATGGATCTTCTTTCTTATTTCCTAGATTTTCTTTTTCTTGACTTTGGTCTCTTCTTGAAAAAATACTGAATTTGGAGAGATGGGCTTTAAATTACCTACAGCTATAATTCCTAAAACATTAAAAAAAAGAATTGATGTATAATGACATAAACACTGTATAAGTTTCAGGTGTTCCTCATAATGATTCAATATATTGTGAAATGATCACCGCAATAAGTCTAGTTATCATCTGTCACCATACCTAATTACAATTTTTTTTATGTGTGATGAGGATTTTTAAGATTTAGTCTTTTAGCAACTTTTAAATATACAATGAAGTATTATTAACTATAGTCATCATGCTGTATATTATATCCCCATGACTGACTTGTCTTATAATTGAAAGCATATAACTTTGATGACCCCCTTTTGACCTGTTTTTCTTAGATTGAAAACCATCGTAGAATGTATTGATCTCATGAACAGTTAAGGAAACATTTTATCAATGTGGGTGGCTGAAGGTAGTTAATCAAGACTTATTTTCTACATGGGGTGAATAGACAGGCTTGGGGAAAGTGAAAGAGATAGAAGAAATCATGACATGGCACATTTCAATTAATGGAGTATAAATTAAAGAGGAGTGATTGTATAAAGCTGATAACCATTCTTCCCCCATATAATCAGTAGTCATTCTAGACGTTTCTTGACCTAACTGAATTTTATACTTGACTGCGGTTAACTCGATGTTCTGCTTGTGACAGGCTCCTCTCCAGGCCTAGAGAGTGAATTTGGGTGGACTTGGGGTAGGCATATAATGCAGTTTTAGATAATTATTGTGAAAGCGGGACATCTACCAGAAGGCTCTAGGAGAGGTTTGTTTGAGTTTTATAAAGAGACTTTTAAATAGTTTCTATTTTTCAACTTGTATTTGACATGTCAGCTTGTGGACATAAAATTTTAACAACTGTCTTGGGCCATGAGGGAAGTGAAACTGAGGAGAACATGCTACAGATGATGGTGGAAAAGCGGAACGTACTTGAATCTTAAATAAAAGTACTGAGGCCCTGTATTAATTAACCTCCATTATTAGTCTTCTTCAGATTTCTGATTATGAAGGATCGTGTATTCTCTTATTGGTTAAACCTTGGCCTTGGTTTGTTACCTGTAACTACAGACTTTATAACGGCATCATGTTAAAAATTATGATTCCATAGGTAGTAAGATGTTTGGGGGAAGAAAGCCAGTCTATTTTTGTAAAGAAACTGACATTAAGGAAAGCCAAACGATTGAAATCCTTGAGGAGAGAATTTACATAAAAGAGGCTTAGCAATGAATACCAACAGTAGTATCTTAAACAGTGAAAACACTTAATGAAATCAAGTGTTTTAGAATAATTATCAGAAATTTGCAGAAGAGATGGCAGTAGAAAAATTTAGATATTTAAAAAGATGTGGCAACACAGACGTTGAGTCCCTGTGTTATGCTGTCAAAACAATTTCCAAGGTAGCTAGAGTTTGTTTGTTTTTAAGAATGCAGAAGTTATATTTTTGAGGTGGCCTAGGTAGAATTCTCATGCCAGGAAATACACTAAAATATTTACTACCTTTTGGCCCTTCATTTAAAAAAAAGTAAGCTAAACACTCACCATGTAAGTTCCTCATTGAAAGTGTGCCCTTCAGTTTTGTTTAATGTATTCACAGAATGTGCAACCATCATTACAATCTAATTTTAGAGCATTTGAACCATCACGCTACCGAAAAATCCCATACTTATTAGCAGTCATTCCCGAATCCTTTTCTGCTTCCATCCACCCACCTGCCTGAGCCTAAGGCTACTACTAATGTCCTTTCTGACTCTCTAGATTTGCCTCTTCTGGAATTTCACTTAAAGGAAATCATATAATATGCAACTTTTGTGACTGACTTTTCTCTCATAGCATCAATGTTTTCAAAGTTCTCCCATGTTGTAGGCAGTGTTTAGTTAAGTTTTTTATTGTAATTCCAGTATACTTAACATCCAGTCATGTTCTGTGATGTTAAGATACAGTTATAGTAACTTAAGGTGTAGAATATAGTGATTCAACACTTCTATATATTATGCAGTGCTCATGATGATAAGTGTCTTCTTTAATTCCTTATTTTACCCATCCTCCTTCCCACCTCCCCTCTGGTGACCATCAGTGTGTTCTCCAGAATTAGGAGTCCATTTCTTGGATTATTTCTCTTGTTTTCTTCGCTCATTTGTTTGTTTCTTAATTCCACATATGAATGAAATCATATGGGATTTGTCTTTCTCTGACTGACTTATTTTGCTATTATACTCTCTCGCTCCATCCATGTCATTGGAAATGGCAAAATTTTATTTTGTTATGGCTGAATAATACTGCATTGTATATACACATAACTCCTCTTTATCCATTCATCCATCTCTCCTTAAGGGCAGGGATTCAGCTTCCTAATGCCCCCAGGCTTTCTCAGAGTTGAGCCCACTGATGTTTAAAATTCCAGGCTTTAAGTCCTGCTGGTTGTAAGAACTCATGTAAGAACTTTGGCCCCTCTTGCTTCCAAAGCCAAATGTTAATGGGGATTTGTGTGGGCTGTGTGAGCTCCCCAGTGTGAGAGTTTGTTTATTGCCCTTCCCTGCACCCCCTCCAGACCACAGATGGCCATGGTATGTTTTACTCCCAAATTGCATCTTTGCCCTTCCCACTTCTTCCAGGTTCTCAACCTTTAGTTGTGGAGTTTGTTCTGTCAGTCTTTGGTTCATTTTCTGGATTATTGACACCAAAGTGTTACCTAGTTTCAACCACGGGAACGGGGCAAGTTTAGGGTCTGTCAACTCTGCCATCTTCCCAACCTCTCATCCTCTGTTGTAGCTTTTATGGGTGCTTCATTCTTTTTAATATTCCATTGAATGAATATTCTGTATTTTGTATATCCATTTATCAATTGATGTACTTTTTGCATGTTTCCACTCTTAGTTATAATGAATAATGTAGCTATGAACAATCATGTATATGTTTTTGTGTGGAAATACATTTTTATTTCTATTGAGTATATGCTTTGGTGTAAAATTTCTGAGTCGTATGGTAAGTTAGCACTTAAGGAGCTGTCACACGATTTTCCAAAGTGGCTGCACCATTTGACATCCCCACCAGCAATGTATGAGAGTTTCAATTATCCATATCCTCACTAACGCTTGTTATTATCTTTTTAATTTTAGATGTGCTAGTGAATGTTAAATGATATGTCATTGTCCCTAATGATGTTGAGTATCTTTTTTCTTCTTATTAACTGATTGTATCTATTTTTTTTTTGTGGAACTATTAAAATCCTTTGTCCATTTTTAATTTGGGTGGGGTCTTTGTGGGTTGTCATTTCACTTTCTTTTAAAAAAATTTTTTTTTAACGTTTTTATTCATTTTTGAGACAGAGAGAGACAGAGCATTAATGGGGGAGGGTCAGAGAGAGGGAGACACAGAATCTGAAACAGGCTCCGGGCTCTGAGCTGTCAGCACAGGGGCCCGATGCGGGGCTCGAACTCACGGACCGCGAGATCGTGACCTGAACCGAAGTCGGTGCTCAACCGAGTGAGCCACCCAGGCGCCCTGTCATTTCACTTTCTTAATGGTCCCTTGAAACAAAAATGTTATTAATTTTGATAAGATTCTGTTTATCTTTTTCTTGTGATGCTGTGCTTTTGGTGTTGTGTCTATGCAACTCTTGTCTAACCTAATGTCATGAGGATTTCCCTCTATTTTCCACCTTAGGATTTTTAGTTATAGTGCTTACATTTAAGCCTATGATCCATTTTGTTAATTTCTGTGTATGATGTAAGGAAAGAGTCTAAATTCATTATTTTGCATGTAGATATCCTATCTCATGGTAATATTTGTTGAAAAGATCCATACTGCTTTGTAACATGATTTTGTAATTCCTCCCAACAAGTGTAGAGTCTATTTCCTCACCCCTTAAATCTTGTCTTGCCTTGTGACTTTATTATTTTCATTAGAGAGGATTCCACCAAATTCCTTACTCTGCCATTCCCGAAGTTGGCTCTGGACCTTCAATTTCACAATAACTTTTCAAAGGAAAAAAAAGAAAACATGAAAATAGATTTTGGAATATTTTGGTAATTTAAGACTATTATGCATTAATGTGCAAATATTTGTTTTAAAACTAAACGTTGTAGAGAAGAAAAGATGATAACTTTTGAGGAGAATGTGATTAGATTTGTTTTTCCTCCTGGTATTAAATAGGAAAAAATTTTTCCCTAGTGCTAGTATATGCTAGTATAGTATTTGGAAGTAGAAAAGACTTTTTTGTTTCCCTAAATTTTTCTTGTTTTATTTTTTGGAAAAAATAGCCTGAATTAATCTGGGTATTAACACATGTCACCATTTCTATAAATAGTGACTGTTTAGACACTGTTAAGTGTTATCCAAAACATCCACAGAGATATGAACCCCTCTTGCCAAGAAGACCATTATATATCATCTAACAGTTGCTGAAAACTACATTCCAAGCTCTGCCAGCTGAGACACATGGTTATAAGTTAAAGGATAAAAACTGCATAAGCAAGCAGACAAAAAATTTCCACAGATATTAAGCCCTGATGATGGATAGATACGATTCTGCACACTGAAAACCACTAGTATCTTTATCTCAGAATGTGACAGATTACAGTGGTTTTCAAGTTCAGACACATGCCTATGCTCTAGAGGTAGAAGGAATTAAAATATTGCCTTATAGAATTTCATGTGTGGCAGCATTTACGTTATAGAAGTGACTTACTTATTTTTATCCTATTAGTGTCTGTGCCAAATAGGCTGTATGTGACCCTTGGTGAGTCCTCTCAATTCTCCTTTATGAATCACTTACTAATTTTTTTTTCTATTAGCAAAAAGACTATATATTTTTGACAGGTTATATGTACTTAATTTATCACAGTGAAAGAAACAACCATTGTTAAGTATTTATCATTAGTGACAAAATATACATTAAGTATGCATTACAGAGTAAGTGGTTAGCCTGGTGCACAGCCAATGACATAACTTTCATTATTCTTTGAGACGTGTATTTGGGTTATTTTACCAGAGAGCAGAATATTTGCCTCTGAATGCCTAGGGAATGTACTCTTCAGATTTTACTTTTGTATCCAAAACCAGAGGAACATCCTCTAAATAAAGAATTGAGAGGTGAGCCTGAGAGTGAGTTGCAAAAGTCCAGGTTAAGGACATAATCCTCCACAAGACTAACCTCTGTTCAGACAGTAGCCACAAGTTCAGGGGTTTCTGGGCCCACCTTATTTACGGCTAGGTGGTTACAAATTGGGGAGTTTTCCCAACCACCCTCAGGCTTCATAGTTCACTAGAATGACTCACAGTACTAAAGTAAGTACTGTGCTCAAAATTAGAGTTTTATAATAACAAAATAATGCAAGTTAGAATTGGCCAAATGGGGAGAGGCACAGAGAAAAGTTTCCAAATGTGAAGCTTCTGTTATCCTGAGAGATGTGTTAGTCTCCCAGCATCAGAGTGTGACAATAGAGAGTATGGCCAACCAAAAGGTTCACTTGAGCTTTATGTCTAGAGTTTTTATAGGGTTTCACTATGAAGATGTGAATAAGTAAATCCTTGGCCATGTGGTTGAACCCAGTCTCTAGCTCCATTCCCCACCATGGAGGTTGGGCTAATATAATATGGCTCAGGTTCAAAACTCTGTAATCATGTGCCTGTTCTTTTTGATAAGATCATCCTCCATTTTGAGTCAGTTTAACATAAACCATCCAATAAATGGCTATTAGCCTAAAATATCAGGTGTGGTACAAAGGGGTCACTTTGGATAACACAAACACTTCTAACACTAGGAAAATCCCAAGGGTCTAGAGGTTACCTCCAAGAAACCCAGGAACAAAGATCAGGCAAATTCCTTATTATACAAACCTTGACAAGGTTATCCGTATAAGAGCTTGATGCACCTTTAATGTAGGAGATAAATATAAAGTAATTGTCAATACCTATTACTCTATCTTTAAGTCTGGGAAAAATGAATCCATAGATGCCAAGTTGAAATTTGTATCACCATTCTTTTATTCTTCTCCAATATCAAAACATTATTCTTTGTATAATTGTAAGATGGGAGAAAAAAAGAAGCTGAAGTTATAAAAATAAATATATAAAAACATGGAATGTTTATATTTCATTGGACATTTAGTGTATACAAAAAGTTTGGCAGTAATGGATGCTTACATTTTTCTTTACATTATATAAAAGTAAATGATTTTCTAAGTGACTTTTTGAGTTTCACTCCAAAAGCTAGTTTATTTTAACCTAAACAACATTAAATCAGAAACCATGAATTTGATGGGTTAATTACTCTTTTTCTGTTAATATGTAAAAAATTGTTAAAATCATAAATTTAAGTGTACTATGTAAAATCATATCACATATCACTAGTCACGTGTACAAAATTTAAGAACACCTTGTATAAATTACATCACAAAGTCCACTGAAATGTGATTGAAATTGAACACTATATTAGTTTCAGGTGTACAACATGATTAAACATTGGTGTACATTGTGAAATGATGACCACAATAAGACCAGTTAACATCTGTCACCTTACATAGTTATAAAAAATTTTTTCTTGTGACAGGAACTTGAAGATTTATGTTCTTAGCAACTTTTAAATACTCAGTACAATATTAATTATAGTGACCAATAGGTACATTATATTCCCATGACTTAGTTATTTTATAACTGAAGTTTGTACCTTTTTTTTTTAATGTTTTTTTATTTGAGAGAGCTGGGGAGGAGCAGAGAGAGAGGAGAGAGAGAATCTCAAGCAGGCTCAGTGCTGTCAGTACAAAACCCCATGTTGGGTTCCAACTCCTGAACCATGAGATCATGACCTGAGCCTAGATCAAGAGTCAGATGCTTAACCAACTGAGCCACCAAGGTGCCCCTGAGAGTTTGTGCCTTTTTATCCTGTTCACCTGTTCACCATGTTATCAGTATCTATGAGATTGGTTTGTGTGTGTGTGTGTGTGTGTGTGTGTATGTGTGTGTGTTGTTGCTGTTTAGATTTCACATATAAGTGAGTCATGTGGTATTTGTTCTTCTGTCTTATTTCATTTAGCATAACACCTTCAAGGTCCATCCATATTGTCACAAAGGGCAAGATTATGCTATTTTTTTATAGTTGAATATTCTAAAGTGCATATATATATATATATATATATATATATATATTATAGCATATTTATTCCATAGCATATATATTCCATGTATATTCCAAAGCATGCATACACACACACACACACACACACACACACACCCCTATTCTTTATCCATTCATCCATTGATGGACACTAAGATTTCTTCCATATTGTGGCTATTGTAAATCATGCTGCAGTGAACATGGAAGTGCCTATAACTTTTTGAGTTAGTGTTCTTATGTTCTATTCAGATGAATACCTGAAAGTAGATTACTGGCTCATATGATGATTTTACTTTTAGTTTTTTGAGGAACCATCATACTGTTTTCCATAATGATTGTACCAGTTTATATTCCCGCCAATAGTGCACAAGGGTTCCCTTTTCTCCAGATCTTGCTCACAGTTCCTTCTTGTTTTTTGGTTTCATTTTTTTTTTTTTTATAATAGCCATTTTAACAGATGTGGGATGATATCACATTGTGGCTTTCATTTTGATTTTATAGATGCTTAGTGATGTCAAACATATTTTTGTATACCTCTTGGCCGTCTGTATGTCTTCTTTGGAGAAATGTCTATGCCGATCCTCTACCCATTTTCTAATTGGATTGGTTGTCTTTTTGATATGGAGTTGTATGAGTTACTTATATATTTTGGATATAATTCCCTAATCAGATACCTGATTTGTAAATAGTCTCTCCCATTCTGCAGGCTGCCTTTTCATTTTGTTGGTGGTTTCCTTTGCTCTGTGGAAGCTTTCCCCACTTCTTTACTCTTGTTGCTTTTGCTTTTGCTTTTGGTGTTAGGTTTAAAAAATCCTCACTAAGATCTATGTTAAAGTCCTTGCTGCCTATGGTTTCTTATAGGAGTTTTATGGTTTCAGGTTTTATATTCAAGTCCTTAACGCATTTTTTTGTTAACTTTTTGTGCGTGGTGTAAGATAACAGTACAGTTTCTTCTTTTGCGTGTGGTCATCCAGATTTCCTAACATTATTCATTGAAGACACTGTCTTTTCTCCTTTGTATATTCCTAGTTCTTTTGTCACACTAATTGAACAAATAAGTGTCACTTTATCTTTTTATCTGTTCTGTTTCATTGTGCCTCTTTTTATGACAATACCATATGTTTTGATTGCTAAAGCCATACAGCTTGAAATCACGGAGGATTATAGCACCAGCTTTGTTCTTTCAAGATTGCTGTGGCTCTTCAGGTCTTTTAGGGTTCCATACAAATTTTAAAATTATTGTAGTTCCATGAAGAATGTCATAGTTTTCAGGGTACAGGTCTTTTATATTCTTGGTTAAATGTATTGCTAAGTATTTTGTTGTTTTTGATGCAGTTGTAAATGGGTTTATTTATTTAATTTTTCTTTCAGATAGTTCATTATTAGTGTATAGAAACTCTGTAGATTTGTGTGTACTGATTTTGTATCCTGCTATTTTACTGAATTTGTTGGTTAGCTCTAATGGTTTGGGATGGATTCTTTAGGGTTTTCTCTCTATATAAATGTTACCTGTTAATACTGACTTTTTTACTTCTTCCTTAATAATTTGGATACCTTTTCCTTTTTTTTTTCCTTGCTTAAGACCTCTGACTAGGACATCTCATACTCTATTGAATAAAAGTGGCAATGATGGGCATTCTTGTCTTGTTTCTTAGAGGAAAAGCTTTCAGCTTTTAAGCATTAAGTATATTAGCCCTAGATTTGTCATACATGGTCTTTATTCTGGTATGTTCACTTTGTAGACTTTATTATAAGGTGATGACAACTTAAGTTGGATCGTATTCTAAAGGCCTACATTTTTACTTCCCCCACCTTCGTGTTATGTTTTTCATGTCACATTTTACATCGTTTTATCTTTTGGATCCCTTCGCTAATAATTGTAGTTACAGTTATGTTTGCTATTTCAGTATTTTTCCTTCATACTGTCTTTATAATGTGATTAATCCACTACTGTTACTAGACATTTACCTCTCTCATGAGCCAGTGAGATTTATCCTTTTCTTTTTTTGTGTTGTTGTTGTTGTTATGGTTATTAACGAATATCCTTTCTTTTCAGTTTAAAGAAATCTGATGAATTTCTCGAGGTTTTCCTTGTCTTGAAAACTGTATTTCTCTTTCAATTCTGGATGATAACTGTGCTTAGGTAGAGTATTCTTGGTTGGTTGGTAGGTGTCTGGTGTGGCTCTCTTGGGGTGTGTCTTATTTGCTGTCTTTCTGGGTGACATCAGCAGGCTGGAGTGAGACAGAAGGAGAGCACAGAGATTGTGTCTACTGGCCTCTGTTCCCTAAAATTATTTCTGTGGCTCACTAGATGTGCATCAAACCATAAGTTTGTCCCCCAGGCCAAAGCTCCTGGACAACTGCATAGTCTTTTACCAAATGACTGAGAGCGTGTTTCAGGTGTCTCTGCGTTCATTGCCCTGTTGGTGGTAGCCTGCCAGAAACCATCCCTCCGAATATGATAGTCCCATGGGACCCAGGAACACAGGCTTTATGGACCACGTGAGCCAGGTAATCAATGGTGTCCCTGGGTGATAGCCATAAAATTCAGGGCACCAGACATGCATAAAAAATCCCTTCCAAGAGATACTGGTGCTCTAGAACATGGCAGAGGGGGGGGTATAAAGATGGTGCCCACTGCAAAAAGAAAAAGATGGCCCTGCTAATAAGAGTAAAGCAGAGGGAGAGCCCAAATATGGTACCCACTAATGTCTATCCCCAGAAAATATTCCTGCTGGCTCTGACAGATGTGTGTGTTAGCTGCCTACCCCACATATTCAAACAACCCTCTCAGTTAAAGTCTAACTGCAATCAGGTTCCTTTGTGCCAGGCCCAACACTGGGGGGGCATGAGTGCATGAGCCTTCTGGGAGCCATTTCCCAGATCACTACAGTGTTGTGGGTCTTGTGGACAAGAGCCCCGCTATTTTTCAAAGCTAGATGTTGTAGGGGCTTGTCTCTCAGGTATAGGTCCTAAATTTTGAGGTGCCTGATGTGGAGTTCAAACTCTTCCCTCCTCAGGAAGAAACTCTCAGTTTAGACCCCTCCTGATTGTTGGTCACCATGCCAGGGGGGGAGGTATATGGTGAGATTATGTTTTCCAGCCTCTCCTACACAATTTGATGTGGTTTTATTCTCAGCTGTTCTTTGTGTGGTGATTGCTCAGGCAGACTTTCAATTTTTTTCAGAGGACATTTTTCTTATAAAGCTGTAGAGTCAGTGCCCGTGGGAGGAAGTGAGCTCCAGATCTTTCTACATTGCCATCTTGAACCTGAGCCCCTTAATATCTTAATATATATTCATAAAGACCATTCTTCTAATTCACAATTAACTATTCATATAAGGATATTCAGGTTACAACCCATTTACATGTATTTCTTAAAGGAAATCAATATATTTAACTGCTCTACCTACTTAATTTTTTCATCAGTAAATAGTTACTGAGTTGACTCAAATAATTGTTATTGGATTAAGTAATTGGTTCATTTTATGTGTCACCTTGACTGGGCCATTGGGTGTACAGCTATTTGGTCTAACATTAATCTGGTCATTTTTAGATGAGATTAACATTAAAATCAGTCTACCACGGCTGTTGCTGTCTTGAATGTGGGTGGGCCTCATCAAATTAGTTGAAGGCCAAGATAGAACAAAAAGACTGACCCTCCTTTAAATAAGAGAGAATTCTTCTGCCTGACTGCTTTTGAAGTGGGACTTTTTTTTTTTCTTTTTTTTTACTGCCTTCAGATTCTCACTGGAGCATTGGCTCTTCCTAGGTCTCAAGGAAGCTAGCCTTCAGGTTCTCCTAGGTTTACTGCTTGCCACCTTACTCTGCAGATCTTAGATCTTGGGAATTGCCAACCTCCATAATTGTGGCCCGGCTTCTATAATAAATCTCTGTGTATATGTATATGTGAATGTGCATGTATATGTATTTGTGTGTATGTATGAAGATATATTGGTTCTATTTCTTTGGAGAATATTAGTACAATTACTATGTGCAAGTAACTATATGTTTGCATCTAATTGGTCCTATTTGATTTACAGTCTTTTAAATTTAGGCATGCTTCTTGTATCTTTAATAGATAATTTTTAAAAAGACATTTTAAGATGAGTAAATTTCAATATATTTACAAAATTAGTGATTGTACCTTCTCTCTGGGATAGATGATTCCTTGAGTTTTTGATTGAATATTGAAATTTTTATTTATTTGTAAAGAGTCACTGATTAGATTTTCTCTGCCTTTATTGCCTTTGCAATTCTTCCCACAGTACTTTTTTGCTATGGACCACAGAAAAGACTCTTTACATATATAGCCCTTAATCTCTGAGATGCTGGCTTATTAGGTAGTGTTTGGGTTGAGATTGTATCCATATGGGTTTTGTCCTCAGCAAGAAATGGTGATTCTTACCAAAAAAAAAAAAAAAAAAAAAAAAAATCCCCAAACCCTGACAAGGCATTTTTAACTTATTAAATATGATTTTTTTCTTATTTCTGGGAAGACTTACACAGAAGTACTAAAGGTATCTGCTTTTCCTGTAAAGGCATAAAAGAAATATAAGTATATGGGTTTTCAGGAGTTGTCTGGCATGACATGAAGATTTTCCTTAGCATTTCTATAATGGGAGATGAGGTGTTGGAAAAATAATAGGAGCTTTGCCTCAGTCTAGTCAATGCTGCTCTCAAGACTTGGGGAACTAAACTGACAGATGTGATGTCTGACAAGAGTGTATTTTTAGAATTACTGGCGCACCAGCACATCAGGTTACCCATTCCTAAAGTAAGAGGATCAGTGACACTGGTCCTGGCTTTCTGATCACTTGTGTTGAAAGTTCCTGCCCTGTAGAGTTTTTGTAACACTCTGGAGGATCCACTTACCTTGTGTTGAAAGAAATGAGAGGATTTTTTTTTTCAAAAATGCCATCTACATTACAGAGGTTCTACATGATTTTATTAAATGAACAATTTAGTATAGAGAAAAATTAAAATGATGACTAGACCAAAGCTGGTAATTACATATCTATTGTACATAAGAATGTGAAACTTAGGGGGCCTGAGTGGCTCCGTTGGTTGAGCATCTGACTCTCGATTTTGGCTCAGGTTATGATCTCACAGTTCATGGGATCGGGCTCTGTGCTGAGTGTGGATCCTGCTTGGGATAGTCCCCACCTCTCTCTCTGCCCCTTCCTTGCTCATGTGCTCGCTCTCTCTCTCGCTCTCTCACTCACTCAAATAAACGTTTTAAAAAAACCTAGAAAGAATGTGAAATTTTCCTTCATGGTATAAAGTTCTATGTAAATTGATCATGTTACTATCCCATCCTTTGCCTATTTTTGTTATGGGGCATTTTTTTTTTTTTTTTTTGCTGACAAAGATACAGCATTGCCCCAGACCTTCAGAATCTGAGTGGGCAGCAGCTGTGTTTAAAAGCAGAGAGAAACCTGTCACATGACAGAGATCCTTTTCTGTTGTTAAGTTTTATTTGAGATTAGACCTTTAATCATGTGGATAAATCCAAAATCGACACCAAAAAAAAAATGTCACAAAGAAGTCGTAGCTTTTAATTTCTTATTTAGGTTCTTCCTCATAAGCTGTCTATATTTGAGGAAACAATAACAGAAACAGCTTTCCATTGACCAATTAGTGGTCCCTGAGTCTCTCCCATTAGATGGTCTTTTTTGAATTATTCAATGTACTGAAGGAAAAAGCTTATCATTGAGATGTCCTTCGATCCTCTTCCACTATTTACTCCTCCATAAGAGGGCATCTGGAATGAGAGGGTATGGACACATGTTTCAGCTAAAGGGAGAAGGCTCTTAGATCCACGTACTTTAGCACTGAAGTACATGTCTCCCCGTGTACTTCCAGTCAGGAAGTCCCTGAACTCTGCAAACTCTTTGCCCTGATCTCAGTCTTCCATTGGTTTACCCATGCAGTCAATAACTGCCTGTATCCTCCCCCAACTAAAGAAAGGGAGAAATTTTAGATAATCTTTATACCATCTCAGGACAAGAAATTTTAGATAATCTTTACCACTTCTCAAGGTTACATAGTCACTTCCTTCTGATGAGGCTGAGGCACATATCTTGTACATCCTGGGAAATGGTTTCACAATAAATGTGAAGCTTCTGTTAGAAACCTAACCCTTACCCTTATTATCCCTAGGGAAGTAGGCTAGAACCCAAAGTATCTTCTTACTTATTTGCTTTCTTCCATTATCCACACTTCAAGGTCCAGCCTTAAGGCAGATAGAGAGCACAGAAGCATAGAAAACCCTGTAGCAACTAAATTCTTCAATTTTTCATTCGTATCTTATTACTTTTCCATACTCCTAAGGTTATGAATTAGACTTCTTATTCTTCTCAGGAACTTCCTCTATGTAATACCCTTTTTCTTTCCAATGACACAGTTTCTTTTCTTTGCTTTACCTTAATGCCTTATAGGAATAGGAAGAAAATAATGGTCTGATAATAAGAGGGCAACTGTAGGGAAAAGAGTGTTTATAAAATAGTATTTCTTTTATAAATTGTTATTGCTTAGAGAAATCCCTTATGTTATTGGAGAATATTTATTGTCACCTAGGGATTCCCTTACTTTTAAGAAAGAAACTGGAATTTCTACAGGTTCCAAACTTCTCAGTTCTGAATCCCTAGCTTTTCTTTAAAGATGTGTCTTGGTTAAGCCTGGATAATAGGTGAAATGATCACCTTTTAACACTGGGGCTCATCTCTAGGAAAACTGCCTTTTAAGTACTGGGTCAAAAACACTTTGCCCAGCCACCTAAGTGGATAAAAACATTTACTGCATGAAAAAAAGTCTCAGACTCTAGCATTATGCTATATCCAACAGCTATCATTGCTCAAAGACAGAAGGAAGTGTGGCCTCGCAACCCCAAACCCAAATTTTACCATAACCCATTTCCCCCAGAATTCAGATGAGAGCCTGTCAACTTTGGCTACACATTAAAATCATCTACGAAGTTTTTCAGGAAGAGGTGGCAAGGGACACATCCAGATCAGTTGAATCATAATATCTGGGAGGCTGATTTTTGTAAAGGTTCACAAGATGATTCCTTTGCATATGAAGATTAAGAGCACTTCGGGGCGCCTGGGTGGCGCAGTCGGTTAAGCGTCCGACTTCAGCCAGGTCACGATCTCACGGTCCGTGAGTTCGAGCCCCGCGTCAGGCTCTGGGCTGATGGCTCGGAGCCTGGAGCCTGTTTCCGATTCTGTGTCTCCCTCTCTCTCTGCCCCTCCCCCGTTCATGCTCTGTCTCTCTCTGTCTCAAAAATAAATAAAAAACGTTGAAAAAAAAAATTAAAAAAAAAAAGAGCACTTGAAGTTCTTGTCCAGTCTCTGGTCTTAGCTTCTGGCTTCAGAAGCAACGAGTATATGCTGGGTTAGTTTTGCACAAGTCCCATGGTCTATTTTCAGGTTTGACAGAAAGTTTTCAATCTGACTTAGTATTTGCATTTTTGGCTCTGGGTTCTGATTCCGGACTGATTGTGGAAGTTTGTCCTACAAAGCCAAAGTACACTCAAATGCAGCATAAGGACCCCTTTAATGGACAGAGCTTTTGCAACTGGAATTGAATTGACTTTCAAATTCACTGTCTACAAAGAGGACTTGACAGAAAATGTCCCAATTTCTCTGTCTGTCTCTCTCCCTTACTTGCCTCTTATTTTCTCTTTGACTCTGAACATTTGGAGTCACAAGGTCACATCTGGGGCCTTAGGATGCTTAGCTCTCTTACTTCAAGGTTGGAATAAACAGTGCAGAGATTTTAAAGAATCCCAGAGAAGCTCTTATATGCGTTTCATTTTCTAGAACTGATTTAATATGCAATATGGTTGCTAGAAAAATGTGGGATATGGGGAAAGTGATAAGACAGATAAAACTTGTTCAATTTCCATTTCATTATTACCCATTGTTAGACTCAGTCTTTGGGGGGGGGGGCAAATTTCCTCATCCTGTTCCTTTCTTCTACTGAAAGGACCTTACTTGCTAAAGGAGATGGGTTTGGGTCTTTGGATGGTCAAGCTCTTTTCTGGTTTTCAATGTGTTCTGATCATGCTGGTTGGTCTGCCCCATACACTGTACTACTGCCCCAAAAGATCACCTGGCTCTTATCTGGGATTTTGCAGACTTTGATGGTTGAAGTTTGTAGTCCACACCAGTTGCCTCCTGTTGTAAAGAGCTCATTCATGATAAATTGCTCAGTCTCAAAACTTGGCTGTTCTACTTGTTCTCTTAAAAGTTTTCTGTCAATTCCCTGTGGCATGTGAAACCTACTGGAAGCCCTAGAACTAAATGCAGGCCCAGGAAGCCACAAAATTTGTCTCTTTCTTATCTCTTGACACCCTCTTCTATCTGTGTCATCCTGGTACTCTAACTTCAAATTGGATTGAGGAATAAATCAAATGTCATTCCCCTCCCACGATCTTAAAGCTTCACCCAGGATACACCTTGGGAATTGTGTTACTCACCCTGATGTTCTCATGTTCCTTCATAATTTCATCTAACTGCTGACCTGCTCTTCTATGGTCTGTCCCCTCTTCTTTCTATATACTCTCAGGCCAAAATAATGGGATTTCTCCTTTTTCTTTAGAGAGGGGTTCCTCTTTTGTTATATCTTCCTCCTTTGTAGGAACACTAAGCACTTTGTACCTCAGCATTAAATGCACATGAGTTGGAAAATAAACTCATCTGATGAGAGAACACATTCTGAAAGAGTTTTATCAGTTGCACCTTCTTGAAAATCATAATTGTTTTTGGGCTCTGCTACTGAATGCACCTGGAGCTAGGAGAGAAATTCTGTTTGTTTGTTTTTTTGTTTGTTTGTTTTTGTCTCCTGGACTTTTAAACCCTGACTCTACCACTAAGAGAAATTACCACCAATATTTTAATGCAAATTAATCAGCAAATTGATCAAATGCATCCTATATATCAAACATCATTCTTTAAATAAGATTATTGGGGTGCCTGGGTGGCTCAGTTGGTTAAGCATCTGACTCTAGGTTTTGGCTCAGGTCATGATCTCACGGTTAGGTGGGTTCAAGCCCCACATCTGGTGCTGTGCTGGCAGTGAGGAGCCAGCTTGGGATTCTCTCTCCCTCTCTCCCTTCCCTCCCTGCTTGTGCTGTTTCTCTCAAAATAAATAAATAAACTAAAAAAATAATTAAAAAAAGATTATTAAACAGTGTTTAAGAATAAGTTGGTCTGGGGTTTTTGGTGGCTCAGCTTGTTGAGCATCTGACATCTGGCTTTTGATTTTAGCTCATGTTATGATCCCAGGGTCATGGGATTGAGCCCTGCACCAGGCTCTGGCCCTCTCTCTCTCCCCCATCTGCCCATCTCCCCCACTCACTTTCTCTTTCTCTTTAAAAAAAATATGGGTGCCTGGATGGTTCAGTTGGTTAAACGTCTGAGTCTGGGTTTTTAGCTCAGGTCATGATCTCATGGTTTCATGAGTTGGAGCCCCACATTAGGCTCTGTGTTGGCAGCATGGAGCCTGCTTGAGATGCTCTCTCACTCTCTTTCTCTCTCTACCCCTTCCCCACTCATGCTATCTCTGTCTGAAAATAAATAAACTTAAAAAATAAAAAAAATAACTAAAATAAAAAGAGTACTTTAGTAAAAAAAAAAAACAAAAAAACAGGAGACATGCTACTTAGAGTTAATAACACAAGTGAAGCAACTAGAAAGTGAAGAGAAGGTGTCTTTTGTTCTACAGATATAGGGTTTGTATTCTTGAGTAATTCACAGTCTACAGGGCCAGGGAAACATTTTATTTTTTTAATGGGTAAATGGTCTAGACACATGAGTTACAAAATTGTATGGAAACCTGGATGAAAAAGTGGATGATTTTACTTGGGCAGTTCAGAACTAATGACTTCTTAGAAACTCTTGAATGCTGAACTTCTGTCTGAAGCAAGGCAGTTCTACTCAGCACAGCATGGTGGATTTTTCTTACAAGCCTTTACTCAAGCTTATCTTCTGTTTCTGAGCTGTTGTTAGGTTGGAAAAACTGTACTCACGATCATTCAGACTTAAAACATTACGTCTTTCACATTCAGGCACTCAGTTTGTCAAAGTGATTTTTTGGTGAACTGAAGTAAACTATAATGGGAACCCATGGACGCCTTACCATGAAGACTATAGCTCTACTGAAAATTTAAAGATATTATGCTTTCTATAATTTTAATAAAATTAACATTAAGTGGTTATGCCACTTAAAAATTTAAGTCACTTATGCTTTGGCTCTCTCCCACTCTAACCTCTTTTTTTTTTTTTTTCTTCCCCTCCCCCATGGGAAACCAATTTGACAATAAATTTCATATATTAAAAAAATAAATAAATAAATAAATAAATAAAATAAAGACAGAAATCCTCTGATTGGAAAAATAAATAAATAAATAAATAAACATATGAAAAGACATTCAGCTACAGTATAAACATCATGAAAATTCTAACAATAAGCAACAGGTTTTTCTTCTACCAGACTGGCAAAGAACAAAAATAAAATAAAATAAAATATTTTGTTGTGAAAAAAAAAATTTAAGTCACTTAGGAATGTGCTCTTTGTAAGAAAAATCTGGACAAGGAGACAAGATGGGACAAATACTGCTACCTCTTATCAGTATCTGTCTTCTCTGCTTTTTGCTCATTCAATTAATATTTCCATGTTGGTCTTTAAAGTACTTAGAGCTGTCTAAGTTCTGACCATGATCCCACAAGCAGTTAAGTGGCAAGCTAAGGCATGAACTGAATATTCTGGTTTCTGCTTTCTTCCCCTTAACCAACTAATCCTAACTGTAGGCCTTACCAAGTACCGTGTGATTAAGGCATTGAAGGCAGGCCACTGTGTCTGGGTCCCAGGAGATAAAAGAGAGAGGAGGATGGGAGTTAAAGTTGGGACCGTGCTGAACCACTTAGGCCATAAATTTGGGATTTTTTTTTTAAAGAGCATTAAGAAACTATAGGTGGGTTTTAAGTACACTAGTGACAAAAATCTCATTTATGATTTTTAAGGATCATTCTGCTCTGTGGCAGAATGAATATATGAGAGTAAGACAACTACGGCAACAGTGTAAGTCTGAGGTAATAGTTTTAACAAAAGCTTATGGTAAAAATGAACAGAAATAGTTGGATTCATTTATATGCTAGGGATAGAGCTAATAGGACATTCTTTTACATCGGATAGAAGCTGGGAGGGAAGGCAACATCAAGAAGAATAACTAAGATTTTGGCTTTAAGGAGAAGGAGTGAGTGGTGGTGACATTTACTGAAATGGTGAAAAACGGAAAAAATAGGTTGGGGTTAAAATCAAGTTCAAGTTTCATCTTGAACATGATATGTTTAATAAGCCTAGTACCAATATCCATTTAGAAATGTATGCATCTAGAGTATTTCAAAGGAATTGAGCCTGGAGGTGTGCATTTGGGGATAGTTAGCACTGAGAAGGCATTTTAAGTCATTGGGCTAAATAACATTAAATGCAAAGAGTGTTCTAATGTAGAATGGGGGAGCAGAGACGGTCTGAGCAGAAATGATACAGCTTGCAAAGAGACTGGTAAAGAGAGGTCAGAGAGGAAAGAGAAAAGGTAAGAGAGTTAAAATGCAAGTAAGACTTATAAGAAGGACAGAGTAGTCCTGTCTAACAAATGCTCCTGATTGGTCATTTAAAATGAAGGTACAGATGTGACCACTAGATCTGGCATCAAAGAAGACAGATAATTATTTTGTGTATATTTTCAACAAATTAATTGAGGTAAAATCAACGCATAATAAACTTCTCATATTTAAAATGTAATGCACTATTTGAAAAGTTTTGACCTAAGTCTACAACCATGAACCCATCCATCCCTGTGATCAGTTAATCTATCCATCACCCCCAAGAGTTTTGTTCCCCTTTGTGGCCTTTCCCTCCTGTTTGAATCTCATTCCTTCCTTGTGTCTCCAGGCATCCACTTACCTGTGGTCTGTTGGTATGTATTTATATTTTCTAAAATTTAATATAAATGACATTAGAGTTTTTCTCTCACCTCTTGATGAATTTGAGATTCATCTACACTCTGGAGTCAACATTTCATGAACTTGTATGGTATTCACTAATCCATCATGTGACTATTCTACAACTGTTTATTCATTCACTTGTTGAAGAATAGATGAGTTGTTTCCAGGTTTGGCTACTAAAACTGAAGTTTCTAAGAATACATGTGTGGAAGCGTGAGGGTGAGTCATGTGGCATGTTGAACTGCTTAAAACCTAACACAGTTTTACTTTCATGGCCTAGAATATCGGTGTTATATCCAAGAAATCCTTGTATAACACAAAACTGTCTTCTAAAAGTTGGATGGTTTTCAGTTTTACCTTTTGGCTTCAAGATTCGTTTTGAATTAATTTTAGCATGTGGTGTGACGTATGCATTAAAAGTCACGCTTTCTGCTTATGGATATCCAATTGCAACAGCATAATTTGTTGCAAAAATTACCTGTCCACCACTGTATTGTCTTTGGATCTTGGTCAAATATTAGTTGCCCATTAATAGGTGGGTCTTTTCTGAACTTTCTATTGTGTCTCATTAAAATATGTGTCTACCATCTACCCTGACTCCAATATTATACTGTCACGATATTATAGCTTTAAAATAAGTCTTCAAGTCAAGTAGCATTTTTCTTCAAAGATGAAGCATTTGTCTTTTAAAATTGTTTCTCAAAACTACTCTGTCTATTCTATATCCTTAACATTTCCATATGAATTTTAGAACCAGTTCATTAATTTCTGCAAAAATCCCTGCTAAGATTTTAATTAGGCTCATGTTGAATCTATGAATCAGTTGGGGAGAACTGACATGTTGACAATATGCTGTCTTCTGACCCATGAATACAGTGTATCTCTCCATTTCTTTTAGATACGTTTAACTCTCTGTCAGAAATCTCTTGCAGTTTTTTTTAATGTTTGTTTATTTTTGAGAGACAGCATGAGCAAGGAGGGGCAGAGAGAGAACTCCCAAACTGAGATCATGACCTGAGCTGAAATCAAGAGCTGGACACTCAACTGATTGAGCCACCCAGGAGCCCCTCTTGTAGTTTTCAGTATATTATTCTTTCGTATCTTTTGCTAGATTATCCCTATGTATCCCAAATTTTGGAAGTTATTATAAACTTTATTTTATTATATTTCACTTTTCAGTTGCTGGTGGCTAGTATCTAGAAATACAGTTATTTTTTGTGCATTAAACTTGCAACTTGTAATTTTGCTAAAATGACTTCCTAAATTCTAGTAGCATTTTGTAGTTCTGTAGGATTTTGCATATGGATCTAGGAGTAATAGCAATTTTATTTCTTCTTCCCTAATCTAGATGCACTTTATTTCCTTATATTGTATGAACTCTGGATAGTTCCTCTAGTACAAGGTTTAGGAAATTTGATAATTGCAGTCTTTGTTATCTCTTCTGCTTTTGAGCATTAAACATTTGGACTTGACTGTTAAATGTGATGTTAGCTATAGATGTTTAACAGGTTCTTTTAAACCATTTGAGGAAATTGACCTCTTCTTTAGTTTGCTGTGAATTCTGTTTGTTTGTTCATGTGTTTATTTTTGAGGGAGGGAGAGAGAGAGAGGGAGAGGGGGTCACAATATCCGAAGCAGGCTCCAGGCTCCAAGCTATCAGCACAAAGCCCACACCAGTCTCAAACTTAAAACCACAAGATCATGACCTGTGCTGAAATTGGATGCTTAACTGACATTTTGCTGTGAATTTTTATCAGTAATAAATGTTGGATTTTAACAAACATTCTGCATCTTTTGAGAGATCATACAGTTTTCCTTTTTAGTTTGTTAATATGATAGATCACATTGGTTAGTTTTTAATATTAAATAAGTATTCTCCTGGAATATACCTCATTTAGTCATAAAGTAACACCCTTTTTAATATATTGAATGTTTGACCTGACAGATTTTTGTTAATTATTATTATTTTTATTGTTAATAATTTTTGTTAATATATTTTTATTATCTGTCTATCTAGAGATTTGTGCTAGAAGTTTTATATTAATTATTGTCTGGTTTTAATATCATGGAAATGTTGACCTCACAGAATGAACTGGGAAGTATTACCTTCTCTTCAATTATCCGTAAGAGTTTCTTTAGCACAGGTATTATTTCTCCCTTAATATTTGGTAGGATTCACTAGTAAGGTCATCTGGACCGGGATATATTTGGGGAAGTAGAGAGCATAAGGTTTTAATTAAAGATTTAACTTTCTTAATACATAGAGAGTTATTCAGGTTGTCTACTGACTCTTGAGTGAGCTTTGCTAATTTATGTCAATTAAGAAATTAATCCCTTTTATCTAAACTCTCAAATTTATGAGCATAAATTTGTTCATAATATTTCCTTCTTATTCTTCTAATATCTGTAGTATCTTCAGTGATGTCACCTCTTTCATTCCTGATATTAGTAATGCTACTTTTTCCCCTAATGAGTCTGGTTGGAGGTTTGTACATTTTAGGGATCTTCTAAAAGAACCAGCTTTTGGATCTGTCAATTTTCTTTTGTTGTATTGTCTTTCCATTCCATTACAATTTCCATTCTGTTTATTTCCTTCTGTTTACTTTGGGTTTGATTTACTAATTAATTAATTAGGTTTCTTATGATAGAAGCTAAGATAATGGATTTGACACCATTTTTCTTCTCTGTTATAAGCACTTAGAGCCATGATTTTCTTTATAAGTACTAGTTAAAATACATTAGCCAAAATTTAATATATTATGTGACCATTTTCCTTTTGATCACAAGACTTTATAGGTTTTTTTTTTACATGAGTGGTTTATGAGTATGATTTTTTATTTTATATTTCTTATAATTCTTCAGATATCTTTCTGTAATTTCTTAACTCCATTGTGGTCAGATAATGTAGTTCAAATGACATCATTTCTTTCAGATATATTGATATGTGTTTTGTTATTAATTGTATTAATGTATTCTGACTGTTGTATAAATGTGAGTTAGATTTAGTTGGTTGATACTGTTGTTCATGTCTACTATACTTTTACTGATCTTATGTTTACTTGTTCATTCATTTATTGACAAATGGGGTGTTGACATCTTTGTAATTGTGTATTTGTCTATTTGTCCTTGGCATTCTACCAGTTTATGTTGACAAAAGTAGTTGTGGAAATACCATTGTGTGAGTGATAAAGGCATGGGGCAGATTGAAATTCAACAGATTAATTAGACATGAAATGAATAGGGGGAAGAGAGGTAAAGTCTATTGACAAGAGCTTTAAAGAAACCTGGATATTTTGAAAAATAGGATGAAAATTATTACAAAATACTGTCACCTATCTTACCTCCAGGCCTTAAGGTATGCATGGAGGTGCATATGAAAATGCCATTGTTAGAGAACAAGAAAAAGAGGTATATACTACTATAGGGTAGACTACTATAGGTATAGACTGCTGTATAATAACTGCAAAGCCCATTTGCATTCTCGGTAGAAAAAAATGTAATTTTCCATATTTATGTAAGCATTTTTATAAACAAATATATATTTAGTACATTCACATAGTCATGTCTGTGTGTAATTTTCCTAGAAGTTTGCCAATGTGATCTCTGAGGTTCTATTTTTCGGTGAAGGAAAACAGATTCCAAACAAATTTGCCATAAGAACCTAGATGTCTCTACCTGGTCACGTTACTTAGGTGTATCTTTAGAGCACTGCCAAAATGGTGTATAGATCTGAAGCCATCAGTTTATAATTACGCGTATATTAATTTTTGCTATTTATTTATATACTTACTTAGTCTTTTAATTATTTTATGCATGTTTTCATGAACATTGTACACTTTATCACTCAATACTTGTTAAAAGAGAGATATCTCAGGTGTAACTTTTATATTAGTGCTATCTTTGTCATACTGGTGTTGGGATGATTCAAGATTTATTAAATGAGTAGGGAGGCTTTGATCTTTTTCTGTTTTGAAGTTAAAAAAATTGGTTTTAGTGTCAGCTCCCTCCTCCGGGGCATGGGGGGGGGGCAGGTAATAGATGGAGAAATAATTCTTTGATTATATTTTTAGATCTTAAACCTAAGATAATTTCACTTTCACAAAATCTAGGTTAATGTGTATATCTAGCAGATATTTCTAGTGGGTCTGCTGGTATAAACAATATTCTCTTTTTCTCATGATCTAATGCAATGTCTACAAGAAGATAAAGGTTTTTAATTTTAAAGAATTTGAAAGGACCTATCATACTCCACTCAGAAAATGTGTAATGCCCAGAATACACTTCTTGTCATTATTCTTCCTTTTTATTCCTATGTAAATGTATCCTAATTTACACTTGCCACCTGTCAAGATAAAAATTCACTCCTACTCATCTTCTTTCCCTCTGATGTTGCCAGATTCCTAAAATCGACTGCTTCTATACATACACACAAAGACAGGTACTGCTAGAGGTGTGAGAGGTGTGAGATGGGAGAGAGTTGTTCATATTCCTTCAAAAGTGTTATGTCATGAAAAGTGCGAACAGATTTGTGCTTCTTCCTTTTGTTTTGATAAACTGAGATAACTTTAAAATATCTGGGCATATGTAAACTGTGTAATAATTCTTGGTCCTTGGACCGTACTTTGCTTTTTAAAAGGTCAAGTCCTGAGAGAGTTGCTAATTATTTTTCAAAACAGCCAATCTGTACTTGTGTTAAAATTGTCAGAATGTAGCATGTGATTAGACCTAGTATAATAAATAGAGCTTCCAGTGCCACTGTTCTTTTGCATCTTCTATATGTCTTTCAGTGGCAGGTATGAGAGGGTTAATAAGATGAATCTAGCTAGTGGCCAAAAAAAATCTTAAATAACTCTTAATTTCAACATTTCTGTTTTAATTTTATTTTGGGAAGATTTCTCCAGTACATTTTAGATGAGTATTGTAATTATATGAAACTAACAAAACACGGTTTCTAAATGTGTTAGAAACCTATGAAGATTTAATGAAGAATCTAGAATTCATTGTTAGGCCCTACCTCCAACCCTCTTTCCGCTTATAGACTGTGAGTGGGTCTAAACCAGGAACACTTGCTCAGATTGTTTTTAATTCATGGCTCCCTAAAGATTCGAGCGTTTCCGACCCAGAAAGCATGACCACAATGAGATAGTTGGTATTGCTGTTTTTACTTAAGCAGCCCTGGTGTGAACTTCTTTAATTTTAATTTTGAAACAAAGGATCTAAGAAGAACTGTAATAATGGCTTGCTATGTATTTCTTGATTAGTTGAAAAATCAGTGCACAAATCTAAAACTGACTCAGTGCATCCAATGCATCCACATCTGAATTGTTGAATCACTTTCTCCTCCTCAAGCATGCCTGGTCTTCTGCCTTACTTGATTCTGCTGAGACTAAGGCTGTGGGGAATTAGTAGCAGGGCTTTTTAAATCTCTCTTCACACACAAAGATGGAAAATTCTGTTACTTACAGTTTTCTACTCTAAATGTTGTTGCTATTACTTCTTTTCTTGTTCACCTTTTATATCCTTCTCTTATCTGGCTTTTTTTGACATGTAAGCCCAGTCATATGCTGCTGGGTTAAGTGACTGAAACAGGCTCCTTTTTATAGAAGAAAAGTTCATTTTCTTTTTTTTTAATGTTTGTTTATTTTTGAGGAAGCACAAGTGAAGGAGAGCAGAGAAAGAGGGAGACAGAGGATTAAAAGTGGGCTCGCTCTACACTGACAGCAGAGAGCCTGATGTGGGGCTCAAACTCAAGAACACTGAGATTATGACATGAACTGAAGTCAGATTCTCAACTAACTGAGCCACCCAGGTGCTCCAAAATGTTTATTTTCATAGTGTATGTTGGGCTCAGTTTCCTGATGCTACTCACCTGAGTTTTTATTAAATTGTGCTTCCTCTTGAGCCATTTCATCATCTATCCCCCAAGGCTCTTCTTTAGACTACTCTGTACAATGGGATTTGAAGACCCCATTGTGGTTTTACAGACATAGGGTTGATGACCTACTTGGACACATGACTACTTTTGAAATGGTCATTTCTGATACAGCTGCCCCAGAACTGTTAATAGAAACAATATAATATTAATGAATATTGTCCTTTTTTTCTTAAGGAGACAGTAGGTCTTTCAGAGTTATCTTAAAATAAAAAGAAAAATTTTCCCTGTTTACCAGAGTTTGGAATCATCCAAGGACTCCTCTTTCTTGATTTCTTTCTTTGTTGTTGAAGCATAGTTAACATACAATATTATATCATTTTCAGGCATACAATATAATGATTCAATAATTCTATACATTTCTCAGTGCTCATCAAGATAAGTATATTCTTTTTTTAAATTTTTTAACATTTATTTTTGAGAGAGAGAGAGAGAGAGAGAGAGAGAGTAGGGGAGGGGCAGAGAGACAGGGAGACACAGAATCTGAAGCAAGCTCCAGGCTCTGAGCTGTTAGCACAGAGCCGCAAGCGGGGCTCAAACTTAGGACACCAGGAGATCACGACCTGAGCCAAAGTCGGACACTCATCTGATGGAGCCACCCATACGCCCCAAGATAAGTGTATTTTTAATTCATTTAAATAAAACCTTTTTCTACTATTACTGATTTTTCCCTTCAGGAAAGTGACTCCTTTAAAACTAAACATTTTATTGAAATATATTATTGTTTTAGTAGAGTCCATTCTCTGAAGGAAGAAATCAGTAATAGTAAAGAAAAAGCCAATATTTAAATGAATTCTGAGCTCTCTTCCTACATATTTTGATTTTCAAAATAAACCAATTCAAGGACATTTTCTAGGCACTAAAAACAAAAACAGAAATCATAAGAACAAGCAAAATGTCTTGCTTTGTGGTTCAGTTTAATCCCTGCATATAATTGAACTCCGTTGCTAGATGTACAAGAATACTGCCAGAAATAGTCCTAAAATGATAAGCTCTAACTGTGGAATTACCGAATACAATAGATGCGAGTCTCATTAAGTTTAAGCAAATTCTATGTAGCAGGTTTTTGAAATGCGGGTTTTCCTTTGGTGATAATGCATTTCTCTAGCACACTGATCAAAGCCCCCAAACAAATTGTTGTTCGTAAGCCAAACTCTCATTTTCTTACTTCCTGATTTTGTACTGAGGGTACAACTCAAACAGGCCCAAGGTGACTCGACATGATTCTAAGCTTATATTGGTCAGACTTACAAACTGTTCCTTTGCTGGGAGTAGTAAATGATAAAACAAACAGATGGGCAAGTGACTGTTTGTTTACATGCACAAACACAAACATGAATAGATACACTCTGGATAGACCAAGAGCTTTTCAACCCTGGGCAGATTTTTAAAGCCTGAGGCCATATCTGTGCTGTGAACACACAGCTTGGTATGTGCCAACATGAGACTATTGCAAACACTTGATCCAGACACAGTGGGTTATTTACAAGAAAACCAGGCATTATTTTCTAGTACCTATAGAAAATAGATACTGTTTGTTTTTCTAAATTACCTTTGTATGCTACAGTAGCTTCAAGTTTGTATCTTACAGTAGCTTTAGGTTTAGCTAAAACCCAGCAAGGTATTTAAACAGAAAAGAGAGCTACCTGTGCAGTTGTGTATTGAGGGTTAGAAGGAAAGCATCCCTATTCCCTGTTATGAAATATAGACCCCTTCTGTTACGACTAGTTCAATATCTGAAATTCACAAATTTTGATCAGTATGCTTTCATACCTCTACTAATTGCTGATTGGGTAATTTAGGACATACCTTTTTAACATTCCTGAACCTTGGTTTATCCTTTTGCCAAAGGGGATAATGTATGGACATCATAATTGTTTTGCGGGCTCCCTGAAACAATTCATATGAATAATGGAATACTGTTGCTAAAGAGTTTCTGTGGCAGTTGTAATTATTATGACTTCCAGCATCATACTCATCAGGTCTTTACAAATCCTGATGCCTTTAAGAGGGCTCAATCCTTCCTGGTGGCAGGGTGGAGGAAGAAAATCAGTGGAACAATAACTACAGTTTTTAACAGCTCACGAATGTGATTTTCTGTCACCCAGGCCTGAGAATTGTGCCCATATAGTGGTGGATCTAGGAAGGATAAGTGAAGTCACCTTGATGTATGCAGACCCTGAACCTGTGCACTGAGTCTACTCATGTTAGTGAATGAGGCACAGATCAGCAGTGCGTGCAAAATTTTCTATATTGAAACATCACTGGGGGCACCTGGGTGGCTCAGTCGCTTAAGCATCTGGCTCTTGATTCTGCTCAGGTCATGATCTCATGGTCATGAGATTGAGCCCCATGTTAGGCTCTGCACTGGGCGTGGAGTCTGCTTAAGATTCTCTCTCCCTCTGCGCCCCACCTTCTCTCTAAATAAATAAGTTGAAACTACTCCATCTACTGTGTATTACTGTATCCTGGATTAATGTCATCATTTATGAATGAATTACTTCATCAGCATATTATCCTGAGGAGGATGCCTAATGTCTAATACAAGACAAATGAAGACTAGAACATTCAGATCAGCTTAGGAAAACGAATGACATATGCAAGCTGAAGAATGAGATGCCCAGTTAACCATATCCAAGAGACAAATTATCCAGTGCTGAGGCCAAGTATGTGCTCAGTGCATCATGATATGATCATGTTAGTTATCATAGCTCAATATTCTTTCTTTTATTGTTTTTCCTTCTGAGTTCCATTTTTTATATACACGTTTGAAGGTTTATTTACTTTGAGGGAGCACTCTTGAGTGAGTGGCGGAGGGGCAGATGAAGAGAGAGAGAGAGGGAGAATCTCAAGATGTCTGTATGCTTACTGCAGAGCCTAACACGGGGCTCAATCCCACACCCCTGGGATTGTGACCTGAGCCAGAACCCAGAGTCAGATGCTCAACTCAGTCCCCCAGGCACCCCAAAGTCTTTTAAATCCAGAAAGTCTTTTATCTTACTCGTATTCTATTATTTTTATGTAATTATATATTTTTGAGTTATAGTTGACAGAGTATTATGAGTTTCAAGTATAGAACATGGTGATCCTGTATCTATGTACATCAAGAAATGCTCAGCATGACACAAGGTTCCCATCTGTCACCACAGAAAGTTATTATAATCTTACTGACTTTATTCCCAATGCTGCACTTTTCATCCCTTTATCTTATTTTATAACTAGGTGTTTGTATTCTTAATGCCATTAACCTATTTCACCCATCTCCTAAACCCCACCCTTCTGGCAACAACCAGTTCCCTATATTTATGAGTCTGTTTCTGTTTGTTTTTCTTTTTTAGATTCCACATATAAATGAAATTACATGGTGTTTGTCTTTCTCTGTCTGACTTATTTCACTTAGCAGTATACTCTTTAGGTCCATCCATCTTGTCACAATATTTTATTTTTCCTTTGTTGCCCTTGCCTGAGGAGACAGATAAAAAAATTTATATATATAGTGCTAAGATTGATGTCCAAGATTTTACTGCCTATGTTATCTTCTAGGAATGTTGTGGATTCAGGTTTCACATTTAGGTTTGTAATCCATTTTGAGTTCTTTTCTATATATGGTATATGAAAGTGGTCCACAGAACACCTGGGTGGCTCAGTCTGTTAAGCATCAGAGTTGGACTCAGGTCATGATCTCCCAGTCTGTGAGTTCAAGCCCTGAGTCAGGCTCTGTGCTAACAGCTTAGAGCCTGGGGCCTGCTTCAGATTCTGTGTCTCCCTTTATCTCTGCCCCTCCCCTGCTTGTGCTTTGTTTCTTTCTCTCTCTCTTAAAAATAAACATTAAAAAAAAAAAGTGGTCCAGTTTCATTCTTCTGCACGTAGCTGTTCTTTTCCCAACACCATTTATGGAAGAAACCTTTTCCCACTATATATTCTTGCCTACTTTGTCAAAGATTGACCACATAAACATGAGTTTATTTCTGGGCTCTGTATTCTTTTCCACTGATCTATTTGTCTGTTTTTGTGTCAGTAATATACTGCTCTTATTAATACAGGCTTGTAGTATGGTTTTAAATTTGGGATTGTGATACCTCCAGCTTTGTTCTTTCTCAAGATCACTTTGACTTTAGAGATCCTTGGTAATTGCCTACAAATTTTAGGATTATTTTTTACAGTTCTGTGAAAAACAGAACAAATATTGGTGTTTTGGTAGGGATCACATTAAATCTATAGATTTTTTGGGGGCAGTGTGACCATTTAACAATAATGATCCTTGTAGTCCATCAGTATGGTATATATTTCTACTTATTTCTGTTATCATAAATTTTTTTCATCAATGTCTATAGTTGTCAGAGTATGGTCTTTTCACTTCCTTGTTAAATTTCTTCCTAGGTATTTTATTCTTTTTGGTATTCTTTTTAAAAAAAAATTTTTTAATGATGATTTATTTTTGAGAGAGAGAGACAGAGACAAAGACAAAGCATGAATGGGGGAGGGGCAGAGAGAGAGGGAGACACAGAATCCAAAGCAGGCTCCAGGCTCTAAGCTGTCAGCACAGAGCCCACTGCAGGACTCGAACTCATGAACCATGAGATCCTAACCTGAGCCATCAGACACTTAAATGATTGAGCCACCCAGGCACCTCTTTTTGGTATATTATTCTTAATGGGATTTTCTTAATTTCTCCTTGTGCTAGTTCATTACTGGTATAGAAATGCAGTAGACTTTCATACATCAAATTTGTATCCTGCAACTTTACTGAACTTATTTATTCTAGTGGGTTTTTCTTCTTTGGTGGAATCTTAAGGGTTTTCTGTATATAGTATCATGTCATCTGCAAAAAGTTAACAGTTTTATTTTTTCCTTACAAGTCTGGATGTCTTTTAATTCTTTCCATTGTTTGATTGCTGTGGCTAGCACTTCTATCACTATGTTGAATAAAAGTGGATGAACATCCTTGTCTTATTCTTTATCACAGAGTCCAAGTTTTGGCTTTTTGCCATTTAGTATGATGTTAGCTGTGGGTTTGACCTATATGGTCTTTCTTATGTTGAGATATGTTACCTCTATACCCACTTTGCTGAGAGTTTTTATCATGAATACATGTTGAATTCTGTCAGATGCTATTCTTTTTTGAGAAGATCCTATGATATTTATCTTTTGTTAGCGTCATGTATCATGTTCATTTGTGAATATTGAAACATACTTAAATCTCTGGAATAAGTCCCACTTCATACTGGTGAATAATCCTTGTTATGTTTTTGAATTTGGTTTGCTAATATTTTGTTGATTTTTTATTTATGTTAATCAGGGATATCAACTCGTTCTTTTATTTTACTTTCTCTTCTCTCGTGTGTGTGTGTGTGTGTGTGTGTGTGTGTGTGTGTGTGTGTGGTGTGGTGTGGTGTGTTGGGATGGTTTGGTATCAGGATGATGCTGGCCTCAAATAATGAATTTGTAAGCATTTCTTCTTCTATAATTGTTTGGAATATTTGAGCAAAACAGGTATTAACTTTTCTGTAAATGTTCAGTAGAGTTTACCTGAGAAACCATAACATCCTGGAATTTTGTTTGCTGGAAGATTTTTTTTTTAACTGATGTAATTTACTGCCTGCGATCAGTCTATCTGGATTTTCTTTGCCTTCCTGGTTCAGTCTTGGAATATTGATATGTTTCTAGGTTTTTATCTCTTCTAGGTTGTCCAGTTGTTAGCATAAAATTTTTCATAGTAATCTCTTACAATTCTTTTATTTCTGTGGTGTTGGTTGCTAAATTCTCTATAATTTCTGATTTTAGTTAAGCTTTCTTTTTGGTTGGTGAGTCTTGCTAAAGGTTGTATCTTTTCAATAATTATTTTTAGTATTTATTCATTTATGAGAGGCACAGACAGAATGCGAGCAGCAGAGGGGGCAGAGAAAGAGGGAGACACAGAATCTGAAACAGGCTCCAGGCTCTGAGCTGTGACCATAGAGCCTGATGTGGGGCTTGAACTCATAACAGTTAGATCATGACCTGAGCCAAAGTCAGATGCTCAACCAATTGAGCGACCCAGGTGCCCCAAGGTTGTATCTTTTCAAAGAACCATTCTTTAATGGATTATTTTCTCTCTCTCTTTTTTTTTTCTTTCATTTTAATGACTTTCCTTAGTGTTATACTTGAGTTTCTTTCTCTAGATTGTTTAAATTTCTGGGCTATTAATTAGGGTAGCCACAAAGCTCCGATCTCTTGTAGTGGCCTCTGGCACTGCCTATTGCCTGGGAACACATGGAAATATATTACTAACCTGAAAGAATTGCGTAGTCATCCACAGCATTTCCTGTCAGCCCACTCCCATGCTGATTATTCCCTTTACACTGTTCCAGAAAACTAGTTCTTTGGAGGTGCAAAATGCTCTCTCATAGGACATCATGTAAAGCATAGGGAATATGGTGTACTGGAACTGGTCCATCATCCCTCAACTGGTCCTATGTAGTTTTGTTAGTCCTATAGTGGTAATGGTAGCCCATTTATCCTGTTGAAGTTGATTCATAGCTAAGCTGAATTGTGGGTTTTTTTCCTAAGTGTGAAGACAAGATAAACCACTCAGGTGCAAGCCCATGCATTTTGAAAAGTTTTCTCTATGAATATTTCTGCCTGAATAATTTTCTGAGGTTACTCCAAGATAGAGGATCAAGGGAAACCTATTTTTTTCACTTACAGAGAAGCACTTTTTCTTAAGAGGTGAGAGGGCCCGTGCTATAGTGATTATCGCTCATCTACAAGTAGAGGATTGCATTGGTGTTGATAAAACACCATTTTATTTTTTATTAAATTTTTTTTAAATGTTTGTTTATTTTTGCTAGAGAGAAAGAGAGAGACAGCGTTAGCAGGGGAGGGTCAGAAAGAGAGGGAGACACAGAATCTGAAGCAGGCTCCAGGCTCTGAGCTGCCAGCACAAAGTCTGATGAGGGGCTCAAACCCACGAACCATGAGACCATCACCTGAACTGAAGTTGGACGCTTAACTGACTGAGCCACCCAGGTGCTCCAAAAAACATCACTTAAATTACAAGTAGTACTCTTCAAGAACATACTGAAAAATGACATCACATAATTTTTTCTTTGGTAAAAAATATTTTTAAGTGTAATACTCCGGTTTTCAATTATGATGTCTCTAGAATTCTGAACCTCAATGCAAACAATTTCATGGTAGCTCCTCCAGATTTTCTGCTTACTGTCAGAGGTTTTAACATGTCAATGGCTATGTGAAGAATAAGGTTGGAAGGTGACAATATTAATAATCTTGGAAAGAGTGGGTACACTGAGAACACAGTACGATTCCAGATTTCTAGGAGAGACGTAAGAAAATAGCGGCTCAGCAGATCTGGTACTGATAACATCATAGAAATGAGCAAGTAATGTTTCCCACATCTCTCTTCCTGGTGCAAACAACAACTCTTCCCATATGGACTATGATAGGTATGGCATACTGATAATAGAACTCAATAGAGCTGGATTTTACCAAAGTAAAGATAATGGGTGGTATTTTAGGCATTCATTGACTTTGAGATTTATCCTCTAATTTTGTGATGTACTTGTTAAAAGTACACTTGGTCAAATTCACTTTGATGTGGTGAGATAATGAAATAAAGCCCATAATTACTTTAATGGCTATATGCAGAATTTCTATTTGTTCTGTGGGTATTGATTGTATTTTTCTAGGAATTTTGTCATATCATCTCTATTTTTAGGACCACTGCCATAAATACTACAGTATCTTAGGATCTTTCAATGCCTGTAGGATCTTTAGTCCTCTCCCCTTTTTAAACTGCTCTTGGTGATTATTTATGCTCTTTCTTTTGTTCAGTCTAAACTGGTGTTTATCACTTATATTAGTTTTCACAAAGATGCAATTTCAGGCCTTGCTGACTCTCTTCTATATTTTCAGCCTTTTTTTCTTTTTCTAATATGTTTATTTTTCTTTATATCTACAACTTTAGCTTCCTCTACTCATTTTCTTTATGTGGTACAATTGAGTTTAAAATAGTTTATACTATTTATTTTATACTTTATATTGAGATATTTTCTTTGACCTGTGGTTTATTAGTAACCGTATTTTTTTATTTTCAAGCAGAGGGAAATTCATGGGAAGGTTCCCTGGATTATCTGTCTTGCCATGTAGAAGCATAAATTTTTAAAACGCACGTTGCAAAATTAAATTGTCATAAAGTCCATAATTTGTATATTTTAATCATTCTTGTTGTACATAAATATCTTAGAAAGTACTCTCCTTCACAAGACACAACTGCCAAAGTGTATATTTAGTTTGATTTCATAAAAGAAGAAAAAAGGTGTTCCATGTTTATTTCAGACAACTCAACCTTAAACCTTGGATGAAAATAACCACACAGAATATATAAGATAGTATGTTAAACAACACATTTCTTACATTAAAATTATTTATATTTATATGATGAAAAGATTGTTTACTCTGCATTCATATTATTTTTTACTTTTACATAAGTGGAAAGAAAAATACTGGGTCCTTTCCAGGGTCTCTTGGGAGTTATTTTCCTGTTCATTTATTCACTTCAATATGATATGAACTTCTCCTATTTTTAAGTTTTTTTTTAATTTTTTTTCAGTATATGAAATTTATTGTCAAATTGGTTTCCATACAACACCCAGTGCTCATCCCAAAAGGTGCCCTCCTCAATACCCATCACCCACCCTCCCCTCCCTCCCACCCCCCATCAACCCTCAGTTTGTTCTCAGTTTTTAAGAGTCTCTTATGCTTTGGCTCTCTCCCACTCTAACCTCTTTTCTTTTTTTTCTTCCCCTCCCCTCCCCCATGGGTTTCTGTTAAGTTTCTCAGGATCCACATAAGAGTGAAAACATATGGTATCTGTCTTTCTCTGTATGGCTTATTTCACTTATAATCACACTCTCCAGTTCCATCCATGTTGCTACAAAGGGCCATAGTTCATTCCTTCTCATTGCCACGTAGTACTCCATTGTGTATATAAACCACAATTTCTTTATCCATTCATCAGTTGATGGACATTTAGGCTCTTTCCATAATTTGGCTGTTGTTGAGAGTGCTGCTATAAACATTGGGGTACAAGTGCCCCTATGCATCAGTACTCCTGTATCCCTTGGGTAAATTCCTAGAAGTGCTATTGCTGGGTCATAGGGTAGGTCTATTTTTAATTTTCTGAGGAACCTCCACACTGTTTTCCAGAGTGGCTGCACCAGTTTGCATTCCCACCAACAGTGCAAGAGGATTCCCGTTTCTCCACATCCTTGCCAGCATCAATAGTCTCCTGATTTGTTCATTTTGGCCACTCTGACTGGCATGAGGTGATATCTGAGTGTGGTTTTGATTTGTATTTCCCTGATAAGGAGCGACGTTGAGCATCTTTTCATATGCCTGTTGGCCATCCGGATGTCTTCTTTAGAGAAGCATCTATTCATGTTTTCTGTCCATTTCTTCACTGGGTTATTTGTTTTTCGGGTGTGGAGTTTGGTGAGCTCTTTATAGATATTGGATACTAGACCTTTGTCCGATATGTCATTTGCAAATATCTTTTCCCATTCCGTTGGTTGCCTTTTAGTTTTGTTGGTTGTTTCCTTTGTGGTGCAGAAGCTTTTTATCTTCATAAGGTCCCAATAGTTCATTTTTGCTTTTAATTCCCTTGCCTTTGGGGATGTGTCGAGTAAGAGATTGCTACGGCTGAGGTCAGAGAGGTCTTTTCTTGCTTTCTCCTCTAAGGTTTTGATGGTTTCCTGTCTCACATTCAGGTCCTTTATCCATTTTGAGTTTATTTTTGTGAATGGTGTGAGAAAGTGGTCTAGTTTCAACCTTCTGCATGTTGCTGTCCAGTTCTCCCAGCACCATTTGTTAAAGAGACTGTCTTTTTTCGATTGGATGTTCTTTCTTGCTTTGTCAAAGATGAGTTGGCCATACGTTTGTGGGTCTAGTTCTGGGGTTTCTATTCTATTCCATTGGTCTATGTGTCTGTTTTTGTGCCAATACCATGCTGTCTTGATAATGACAGCTTTGTAGTAGAGGCTAAAGTCTGGGATTGTGATGACTCCTGCTTTGGTCTTCTTCTTCAAAATTACTTTGGCTATTTGGGGCCTTTTGTAGTTCCATATGAATTTTAGGATTGCTTGTTCTAGTTTCGAGAAGAATGCTGGTGCAATTGTGATTGGGATTGCATTGAATGTGTAGATAGCTTTGGGTAGTATTGACATTTTGACAATATTTATTCTTCCAATCCATGAGCAGGGAATGTCTTCCCATTTCTTTATATCTTCTTGAATTACCTTCATAAGCTTTCTATAGTTTTCAGCATACAGATCTTTTACATCTTTGGTTAGATTTATTCCTAGGTATTTTATGCTTCTGGTGCAATTGTGAATGGGATCAGTTTCTTTATTTGTCTTTCTGTTGCTTCATTGTTAGTGTATAAGAATGCAACTGATTTCTGTCCATTGATTTTGTATCCTGCAACTTTGCTGAATTCATGTATCAGTTCTAGCAGACTTTTGGTGGAGTCTATCGGATTTTCCGATAGTATCATGTCATCTGCAAAAAGTGAAAGCTTGACTTCATCTTTGCCAATTTTGATGCCTTTGATTTCCTTTTGTTGTCTGATTGCTGATGCTAGAACTTCCAGCACTATATTAAACAACAGCGGTGAGAGCGGACATCCCTGTCGTGTTCCTGATCTCAGGGAAAAAGCTCTCAGTTTTTCCCCATTGAGGATGATGTTAGCTGTGGGCTTTTCATAAATGGATTTTATGATCTTTAAGTATGTTCCTTCTATCCCGACTTTCTCAAGGGCTTTTATTAAGAAAGGGTGCTGGATTTTGTCAAAGACCTTTTCTGCATCGATTGACAGGATCATATGGTTCTTATATTTTCTTTTATTAATGTGATGTATCACGTTGATTGATTTGCAAATGTTGAACCAGCCCTGCATCCCAGGAATGAATCCCACTTGATCATGGTGAATAATTCTTTTTATATGCTGTTGAATTCGATTTGCTAGTATCTTATTGAGAATTTTTGCATCCATATTCATCAGGGATATTGGCCTGTAGTTCTCTTTTTTTACTGGGTCTTTGTCTGGTTTGGGAATCAAAGTAATACTGGCTTCATAGAATGAATCTGGAAGTTTTCCTTCCCTTTCTATTTCTTGGAATAGCTTGAGAAGGATAGGTATTATCTCTGCTTTAAACGTCTGGTAGAACTCCCCTGGGAAGCCATCTGGTCCTGGACTCTTATTTGTTGGGAGATTTTTGATAACCGATTCAATTTCTTCACTGGCTATGGGTCTGTTCAAGCTTTCTATTTCCTCCTGATTGAGTTTTGGAAGAGTGTGGGTGTTTAGGAATTTGTCCATTTCTTCCAGGTTGTCCAATTTGTTGGCATATAATTTTTCATAGTATTCCCTGATAATTGTTTGTATCTCTGAGGGATTGGTTGTAACAATTCCATTTTCATTCATGATTTTATCTATTTGGGTCATCTCCCTTTTCTTTTTGAGAAGCCTGGCTAGAGGTTTGTCAATTTTGTTTATTTTTTCAAAAAACCAACTCTTGGTTTCGTTGATCTGCTCTACAGTTTTTTTAGATTCTATATTGTTTATTTCTGCTCTGATCTTTATTATTTCTCTTCTTCTGCTGGGTTTAGGCTGCCTTTGCTGTTCTGCTTCTATTTCCTTTAGGTGTGCTGTTTGATTTTGTATTTGGGATTTTTCTTGTTTCTTGAGATAGGCCTGGATTGCAATGTATTTTCCTCTCAGGACTGCCTTCGCTGCGTCCCAAAGCATTTGGATTGTTGTATTTTCATTTTTGTTTGTTTCCATATATTTTTTAATTTCTTCTCTAATTGCCTGGTTGACCCACTCATTCGTTAGTAGGGTGTTCTTTAACCTCCATGCTTTTGGAGGTTTTCCAGACTTTTTCCTGTGGTCGATTTCAGGCTTCATAGCATTGTGGTCTGAAAGTATGCATGGTATAATTTCAATTCTTGTATACTTATGAAGGGCTGTTTTGTGACCCAGTATATGATCTATCTTGGAGAATGTTCCATGTGCACTCGAGAAGAAAGTATATTGTGTTGCTTTGGGATGCAGAGTTCTAAATATATCTGTCAAGTCCATCTGATCCAATGTATCATTCAGGGCCCTTGTTTCTTTATTGATCCTGTGTCTGGATGATCTATCCAATGTTGTAAGTGGAGTATAAAGTCCCCTGCAATGACCACATTCTTATCAATAAGGTTGCTTATGTTTATGAGTAATTGTTTTATATATTTGGGGGCTCCTGTATTTGGCGCATAGACATTTATAATTGTTAGCTCTTCCTGATGGATAGACCCTGTGATTATTCTATAATGCCCTTCTTCATCTCTTGTTACAGCCTTTAATTTAAAGTCTAGTTTGTCTGATATAAGTATGGCTACTCCAGCTTTCTTTTGACTTCCAGTGGCATCATAAATAGTTCTCCATCCCCTCACTCTCAATCTGAAGGTGTCCTCAGGTCTAAAATGAGTTTTTTGTAGACAGCAAATAGTTGGGTCTTGGTTTTTTATCCATTCAGATACCCTATGTCTTTTGGTTGGAGCATTTGGTCCATTTACATTCAGTGTTATTATAGAAAGATATGGGTTTAGAGTCATTGTGATGTCCATAGGTTTCATGCTTGTGGCAATGTCTCTGGTACTTTGTCTCACAGGATCCCCCTTAGGATCTCTTGTAGGGCTGGTTTAGTGGTGACAAATTCCTTCAGTTTTTGTTTGTTTGGGAAGACCTTTATCTCTCCTTCTATTCTAAATGACAGGCTTGCTGGATAAAGGATTCTCGGCTGCATACTTTTTCTGTTCATCACATGGAAGATCTCCTGCCATTTCTTCCTGCCAAGTTTCAGTAGAGAGATCGGTCACGAGTCTTATAGCTCTCCCTTTATATGTTAGAGCACATTGATCCCTAGCTGCTTTCAGAATTTTCTTTATCCTTGTTTTTGCCAGTTTCACTATGATATGTTGTGCAGAAGATCGATTCAAGTTACGTCTGAAGGGAGTTCTCTGTGCCTCTTGGATTTCAGTGCCTTTTTCCTTCCCCATTTCAGGGAAGTTCTCAGCTATTATTTCTTCCAGTACCCCTTCAGCACCTTTCCCTCTCTCTTCCTCTTCTGGAATGCCAATTATGCATAGATTATTTCTCTTTAGTGCATCACTTAGTTCTCTAATTTTCCCCTCATACTCCTGGATTTTTTTTATCTCTCTTTTTCTCAGCTTCTTCTTTTTCCATAATTTTATTTTCTAGTTCACCTATTCTCTCCTCTGCGTCTTCAATCCGAGCCATAGTTGTCTCCATTTTATTTTGCAGTTCATTGATAGCATTTTTCAGCTCCTCCTGGCTGTTCCTTAGTCCCTTGATCTCTGTAGCAAGAGATTCTCTGCTGTCCTTTATACTGTTTTCAAGCCAGCGATTAATTTTATGACTATTATTCTAAATTCACTTTCTGTTATATTGTTTAAATCATTTTTGATCAGTTCATTAGCTGTTGTTATTTCCTGGACGTTTTTCTGAGGGGAATTCTTCCGTTTCGTCATTTTGGATAGTCCCTGGAGTGGTGCAGGACTGCGGGGCACTTCCCCTGTGCTGTCTTGAATAACTTGCATTGGTGGGCAGGGCTTCAGTCAGACCTGATGTCTGACCCCAGCCCACCGCTGGGGCCACAGTCAGACTGGTGTGTGCCTTCTCTTCCCCTCTCCTAGGGGCGGGATTCACTGTGGGGTGCCATGGCCCGTCTGGTCTACTTGCACACTGACAGGCTTGTGGTTCTGCGGATCTGGTGTATTAGCTGGGGTGGGTAGGCAAGGTGCACGGGGGCAGGAGGGGCAGGCTTAGCTGGCTTCTCCTTAGGTGATCCACTTCAGGAGGGGCCCTGTGGCAGCAGGAGGGAGTCAGACCCGCTGCCGTAGGGGTGGCTCCGCAGAAGCACAGTGTTGGGTGTTTGCACGGAGCAAGGAATTTCCCTGGCAGGAACTGGTTCCCTTTGGGATTTGGCTGGGGGATGGGCAAGGGAGATGGCGCTGGCGAGTGCCTTTGTTCCCCGCCTAACTGAGCTCTGTCGTCCCGGGGTTCAGCAACTCTCCCTCCCTTTGTCCTCCAGCCTTCCCGCTTTCTGAGCAGAGCTGTTAACTTACGACCTCCCAGATGCTAAGTCCCGCTTGCTGTCAGAACACACTCCGTTGGGCCCCTCCACTTTTGCAAGCCAGACTCGGGGGCTCTGCTTGGCCAGCAGGCCACCCCTCTGCCCCGGCTCCCTCCCGCCAGTCCATGGAGCACGCACCGCCTCACCGCCCTTCCTACCCTCTTCAGTGGGCCTCTGGTCTGCGCTTGGCTCCAGAGACTCAGTTCTGCTAATCCTCTGGCGGTTTTCTGGGTTTTTTAGGCAGGTGTAGGTGGAATCTAAGTGATCAGCAGGACGCACGGTGAGCCCAGCGTCCTCCTATGCCGCCATCTTCCTACCTGTCCCTAAGTTTTTTTTTTTTTTTTTTGTTTTTTTTTTTTTTTTAACATTTATTCACTTTTTGAAAGAGCATGAGTGGGGGAGGGTCAGAGAGAGAGGGAGACCTAGAATCCAATTCAAGCTCCAGGCTCTAAACTGACAGCAGAGTGAAATCATGACCTGAGCCTAAGTGGGACGCTTAACCGAGACACCCAGGCATCCCATGAACATCTCTTTAATTTTAACGCTATTTTTCAAAGAGTAGATTAACATGTATTCCCAAAGACAGGACATCTACTTATATGCATATGTAGGACTAAATGATACTATTACATGATCAGTGATCTCAGCTTTCTTCTTTTCTGTTTATTTTACCAAACTATAAACCAAATCTAAGCACAGCAAAACAAAAAAGTTGCAAAACAACAAAAGAATCTATGATTTCTATTATTTCGTTTATTTGTATTTTATGATGTGCTAAAATGCTCTCCCTACTAGGAAAAATAAATGTCAATGACAATAAGCGTATTAAACTAACAGACCATGCATTTACAGCAGCAATAGTGTCTTATAGTCAAGTTCATTACTGAAAATATTAGATGAGAAATAGCAGTAAAATACCAACACAGAATGGTTAATACCATTCTAACTAGTTTTATTTTAGACACTCTTGAATTTTATATTAAAGTGAGAATTAGGTTAATAATAAAATAATGAAAGTGTAGAGTAACAGATTCATGTCATAATTTGGGGGTAATAAATATCTCAATGTTTTGTATATTAATGGTAGGGCAAAATAAATTTACACATTTATTACCAATTTATTTTGACATCATAGTATAGGAAGAGATAATAAATTAATACAAGTTGGATTTATATGCAATATCATCTAAACATTTGCTTTATTATTCCTCTCAAACCATTATATATAAATGCATAGTATGCATGTGAAAATACATTTCTGGATACTATTTTTTTTTTTTTACTGATTTATAGTAAGCTCAAGCTGATAATGTAGATATTAAATTTGGGCCATAATTCTATTACTTTCTTGACTTTGTCTTAAATTTCTAATAAGTCCCATTGATAAGCTTTCTCTTATATATTTCTTGCTTTTATGATACTTCCTGTTTGGTCTAGAGTCTTTAATATATATTTACATTTAGGAACCTCCAGTACATTTTTATTTTACTTGTACCACAGTGCTGGGATTTAAAATTTTTGGTTTTCTAGACTTTGCATTCCATTTGCTTCCATTTTGAATGTGATTTCAACTAGGAGTTGTGAGGAGCAATCAATTATTCATTAATGTGTTCTTGAATAAATGAATTTATTCAATTGAATATTTATTAAACACTTGCTGTTTGGCAATTACATAGTGTAATCAGGTTGGAGAAGTTTTTCTTAGTTTGCCTTCTGAACCTGGAATGATAATGTTATGAAAGCCAAATTCTTGAATTAAGCAATAAAGTTTTTTACTGGTATATAGGGGAAAAATATTTTTGAGAAGAGAATCAATGGTATTTTTTAGCACATCTTACCAATTCTAACAACCCTCTGTTTCAAAAAATTCTTTTCAGTGTCAAAGAACTGGAAATATACCAGATCTCTGGCGTCCTCATATAGCAAAATGTTGGTTCTGTCAAATTAGGAGACCATTGCACAATACTGGAGATAACAGACATCCAGAAGCCCACCAAATTGCATTTTTTTGAAACGTATATAAGAAGTTATGTTTTCCAGGCATAATTACTCACAGATGAGCAGATTGTTGATTTTATGAAAGGATTTTCTGGAGTACAGTGTTTCAGGGATTGGCTGGCTTTCATTGACATCAATGAGTTGATGTCATTGGTAGAAGCACAGGGCTGCTGATTGGTTGGCATTGAGAAATGGATTCATTGGAACAGAACCAGCTCCATAATTTAAAGGCCCATTCCAACATTAAAATGTGATATCCTTTTTTCAAAAAGCAGGGGGGATACCCATTTTCCTTTCTTCCGTCGTCTCTCTGGTGATCTGTCATGGCATTTTTGTTTTGCCGTCTAATGTCACATTTTCTAGGAAAGCCTAAACATAGACCCTTATAGGAATCTTAGGCCTATTATTTGGACCCAATTCCTAACAATCCCGAGGCCCTCATTAGAGAGGCTGAAATTGGCAATGGTGGTTGAGTGGGATTAGGAAGGTTCTCAGCTACCATCTGCCCTAATAAGAATGCAGAGTGGTGATGAGTAGTGGGGTTGCACAAGAGCCAAGGATCCAAGCTGCTAACTCATGCTTCATTGATCCAATGGACTTCATTTATAGAATACACATTTAAGGATAAAATGAATAATTCTAAGATAATAACCATAGATCACTAAATGCCACGCACTGGACCTTTTCAGAGGGCAAAGTCCTTTATTAATCACATGCTCCTGAAGCTGGCTGTGCATTGGAGTGAGTTCTTCTTTGATTGGCCAAAATTAGAAGTAAGGAACTATCATTGCAAGGAACTTCCTATGGTTTATGCACTAGGATAAGTTTAGCTATTAAAATCCAGTTCTCAAAGTACTTGTTCCCAAGGCTGTAGAGAGCTGTCATTTATTATTGAATCAGGTTGAAACTGGTTCTGATGGCTACTTTTTACTATGGCTCTAAAACAGTCAGCCATTTCCTGGAAGTATGGGAACTTCTTTTTGTTTTCAGTGCTAAGTCAACCCAGGAGAGTGCTTCAAGGGTTGTCACAAGTCCACCACTCTTGCCAAATTGCTTGAAGATAAAGTCACTTGGGTAGTTCTCATTTTCACTTTCAATGCTGATTAACCTGAAGCTTGAATCACCTGTGAGGACAGTGAATGCAAAGAAGTACTTAGTACTCTGTAATCAATATTCGTGTTGCAGGACATAGCCAGATTGAATTTTCTTTTAGCATGGAGTATTAGCAATGGCATAGATGCCCCCACCCATGGGCCAAAGGCAATCAATGCTATTCTGTTATTTTTTATAAGACTGGCTGATAAATATAAACTTGTTTGTTATGCCCCAAGGGAATGGAATTTATCATTACCACTGCTGGCCCAAATGGGGAACAAATTTTTTATTATCCCTTTGAGTGTTCCAGCTAGTATGGATGGGATTATTATACACAGGAGTACGTTCCATGAGTTTTCATTTAATCCACCAGGAAACGTTTGATCTCTTACGATTTGTAAAGAAACAAAGTCTTTTAAGGGAATTGGGAAGGTCATAAATTTTGAATGGTCAATAGCTCCATGAACAATTAATCTTGGCTCTGATGTGGCATTTAAAAGTCTAATTCCCACGAAGGTAAAATAGTCTAGTAGCCACACAACAGAGATATTCATCTTTATAAGATATGTAGACATACTATCTCTAGGAATTGTTGACACAAGCAGTAACTGTTCAATGCCAAGAAATCCCTCTCTGTCTCGGGAAACATGGGTCTTCCTGTATTTATTTATTGTCTATACCATGTACCATAACTGGTAAGGTACCATGCCTTTTATATTCTTTACATTGGCTACACTAGCAATAATAATGTTCAGGTTGAAGTTCTGATTACATAATGCAGATTGGTAGAACAGATACGAGACAATAAAATTATAATGAAATGTGGTACCAATAAATCTATCAACTGAGAAAGCCACTTCATGTAGTTTTTTTTTTTTCTTACCTGTTTTAATTTTGTATAGAGAGAATATGAATGGGAGAGAGGGACAGAGAAGGAGGGAGAGAGAGAAAAAATCTTAAGCAGGCTCTGTGCTGTGAGTGCAGAGCTGACAGAGGGGCTCGCTACCATGAATCATGACATCATGACCTGAGCTGAAATCAAGAGTCGGAAGCCCAACTCACTGAGCAACCCAGGTGCCCTTTACATGATGTAGTTTCAACAAACTCAGGAAAATATCCTTTTGTGTCTTAGTTCTCAGGAAAGCCTTGACTTCTTGGTCCTGATGTGGTGAGTACAAACTTGTGTTGTTCCACCCTCCCCTTCATAGATCACAGTACTGTGTATCATTTGGGAATCCAAAAGAAAAATCGAGGGTGTTCTAAAACCTGGATAATTTAATGAGTATTGATTTATAAAATGATGATTTACTAAGATGGCTTAATAAGGTAACAGCAAAGCATAGCAGTAACTTTGGGCTAGCCTTTACCATCTCTAGGCCTGAAAAGTCTCTTTCATTCATTCTTTTATTCATTTTTATATTTATGGATTTATACCACTGTCACTACAATGTAATTTTAGAACATGTTCAACATCTGAAGGAAAAAAAATGCCTGTACACATTAGGAGTCATTCCACATTCCTGTCCCATATCCTTCTGAATATGTACCATTCTGTCTACTCATTTATCAGTTGATGAACATTTAGGCTATTTTTACTTTTGTGGTATTAGGAATCATGTTGCTAGGGACACATGTACAGTGGACATTTTCTATTTTTCTTGCATATGTAACTTTCTCGAATGGCATTGCTGGGTCATAAATATATGTAACACTTTGAGCAACTGCCAGAAGGTTTTACAGAGTGGCTGTACCATTTTACATTCTCACGAGCAATGTATGAACTGTCCAAATTCTGAACATCCTCCCCACCACTTGTTATTATCCACATTTTGGGTTTAAATATCCTACAGTGTAAAGTGGTATCTCAGTGTAGATGTGGTTTGCACTTCCATAATGACTAGTAGGGCTGAGCATCATTTCATGTGCTTACTGACCATTTGCATATGTGTTCTGGAGGAATGTCTACTCAAATCCCTCGTTCAGTTTATAGTTGGGTTATTTGTCTTTTTTTAATATAATTTATTGTCAAGTTGGCTAACATACAGTGTATACAGTGTGCTCTTGGTAACTGGGTTGACTTTTTATTGCTGATGGTAAAAACTTTTATATATTCTGGAAACCAGTCCCTAACAAATAGGTGATTTGAACCTGTCTTCTCCCATTTTTAGGCTTGTTTTCATTTTCTCATTGGAATCCTTTGAAGCACAAAAGGTTACATTTTGGTGAATGTGTTTTTTTCTTCTAATGATTGTACATTTGGTGTCATATCTAAAAAAATATGGCATAATAGAAGCCCGTTATGACTTACTCCTATTTTTTTTTCTTTAAGCAGCTTTATAGTTTTAATTCTTACATTAAAGCTTATGATCTATTTTGAGTTCTGTGCAAGGTGTGAGGTAGAGGCCCAAATCCATTCTACACATGTGGGTATCTAGTTGTCTCAGCACTGGGTGTTGACAAGATAATTCCTTCCCCGCTGAACTTTCTAGGTACATTGATTAAAAATCATTGATAAATGTGAGTGTATTTCTGAATGCTTGTTTTTATTTCATTGGTATGTAGCCCTATACTTTTATCACTCCCACAGTGTCTCAGTTACTGTAGCTTTGAAATTGGAAATTGTGTTTCCCACCTTTCTTTTCTAAGACTGTTCTGGTTACTTCCATAGCCATTTTAGGACTAAATTGTCAGTTTATGAACAAAATAGAAAGAGCTGGGATTTTTGATAGGAATTATGTTGAGTCTTTAGGTCATTTTGGGGGTTATTATCATTTTAAAATGTTCGAGTCCATGTACATGAGATGTCTCTTGTTTGGATCTCGTTTAGTATTATTCAGTATTTCATAGTCGTCAGTGTACAAATTAGGCATCTCTTTTACTAACGTGTAAAGTGCAATTGATTTTTACATACCAATCATTTATCCTGTCACATTGTTACACTAGTTTATTCTAATCAGTGTTTTAGTTGATTTCCTGGGATGTTCTATATATAGGATTATATGATCTGTAGAAAGAGAAAATTTTACTTCTTCCTATCCAATTTAGATGTTATTATTTACTCACCTTGCTTCACTGACCTGATTAGTAAAATGTTGAATAGAACTCATAAGGGTGGGCTTGTTCCTGATAATAGAAGGAAAACATCCAGTTATTCTTAAGTATGATACTAGCTGAGGATTACTTATGGATGCTCTTTATTGAGTTGAGAAAGTTTTATTCTATTTGTTGAGGTTTTTATCAGGAAAGGGTGTTAGTCTACATCTGTAAGGATGATGATGTGATTATTGTTCTTTAGTTTTACACTGTGATCATTTGAGTTATTTTCAGATGTTAAAGCAACCCCATGTTGTGGGGCTGAATCCCACCTGGTCATGATGTATAACTTTTTTCATCAGTTGCTGAATTCAATTTGCTAGTTTTTATAAGAATTTCTGCATCTAAATTCATAAGGGATGTTTGTGTTTTTCTTTACTTGGGATATCTTTGTGTAATTTTGGCATCAAAGTGATAGTGACTTAATAAAAGGAGATGGGAGGTATCAACCCTCAGGCAATAATCCGTCTTTTGAATTTTGGCTGTGATATATCAGGCCATTAAATGGTTTTGTGTTATAAATAAATCAACTTAAAATATTTTTGAAGAATTGGTATAGACTGTTTACTAAATAGTTGGTAGAATTCATCATTGAAGCCAACTAATTCTGCTCTTTTGTTAGATTTTTATTAGTAATTCAATCTCTTTGCATATTATAGGCCTATTCAAATAATTTCTTATTGAATACTATTGGTAACTTGTATCTTTTGGAATTTGTCCATTTCATCTAAGTAATCCCATTTTTTGGCATAGAGTTGTTTATGCTATTTCTTTGTTTTCCCTTTTATTTCCATAAGGTCTAATGATGGTCTCTGTTTATTTTAGCAATTTGAGTCTTGTTTTCGTTGGAATATTTAAGTTTTGTCAACTTTATTATTTCATTGATTTTTCTGTATTGCTTCCCTACTCTATTTAATTAATTTACCTTCTAATCTTTTTATTTCCTTCTTTGATAGCTTCTCAAGGTGGGGATTTAGAGTATTTATTTTCAATTTTATTTTTTTTCAAATAATTTACAGCTTTAAATTTTCCCTTAAAACTTACTTCACTGCATCTGGTAAGTTTCAGTAGGTTGTGTTTTTGTTGTCATCTCAGTTTTTTTCCCCCTGATTTCCTTTTACCTCATCCTCTGACATACTATTTATAAATGTTTCATTTCCATATATTTAAAGGGTTTTCAAATTTTTTATTATTTTTGTTTTTTGAGAGAGTGAGAATCTCAAGCAGGTTCCAAACTCAGTGGGAAGCCTGATCCAGGGCTCAATCTTGCTAATGGTGAGATCATGAACTGAGGCGAAATCAAGAGTCAGATGCTCAACTGACTGAGCCTCCCAGGCCCCTCTCCCCCCAATTTTTTACTATAATTTCTAATTTTATTCCACTGTGGTTAGAGACTATCCCTTGTGTGATTTCATTTCTTTTGAATTTATTGAGGACTTTGTTATAACAGAATGGATGATATAAACAATGTTCCATGTACCCTTGAAAAGCATATTCTGCTGTTGGGTGAAATATTAAATTGATGTTAGGTCAACTTTGTTTATAGGGTTGTTCAAGAGTTTTACCTACCTGCTGTTCTAATACCTATTTATTCGATACGTTATTGAAAGTGAGGTATGTAAGTCTCATTTCAAAAATAGTGACCTGTCTATTGATCCTTTCAGTTAGGTCAGGTTTTGCTGCATGTATTTTAATGTCCTTTTGTTTGATTACATATTTTTAGTTGAGATATAACTGACGTAATGACATTAGCTTCAGGTGTAAAACAATTTCAGTAAGTGTAGTATTGACTCTTTTGGATTCTGTTAGGAATGGAATAGTTTTTATTTCTTTTTCAGATGTTTTGTCCTTAATATATAGAAATGCAACTAATTGGCATCTGTTAATTTTTTTTATCTTGCAACTTAATTGAATTCCTTGCTTAATTCCACCAGTTGTTTTGGTTGAGTCTTCTGTATTTTCTATATATAAAAATCACCTCATCTGCAAGTAGTGAGTTTTAATTCCTTCTTCCTGATTTGTATGCCTTTTGTTTCTTTGTCTTGCTTAGTGGCTGTAGCTAGAACTTCCAGTACTATATTGAATAAGAGTGGTGAGAGTGGGGCATCCTTGTCTTGCTCCTGATTTTGGAGGAAAAGTTTTCAGTATTTTGTTTATGTATATTCTTTCTATATTCAAAATGCTGTGTTTTCACCATGAAAAGATGTTGTATAGGGCCAGTTTTTCTTTTGCAGCTATTGAAATGATCATAGGAATTTTATCTTTAAAATTTTTTTTGTATTTATTTTATTTTTGTTAGAGACAGAATATGAGCAGGGGAGGGGCAGAGAGAGAGGGAGACAGAATCCAAAGCAGGTTCCAGGCTCTGAGCTGTCAGCACAGAGCTCAATGCAGGGCTCAAACCTGTGAACCACGAGCTCGTGACCTGAGCTGAAGTCTGAAGCTTAACCAACTGAGCCACCCAGGTGCCCCCTCTTTAATTTTGTTAATATATTATATTAATTTGTCTATGTTAAAATATCCTTGCATCCTAGGGATAAATTCTACTTGGTCTTGGTCTATAATCCTTTTGGTATGTTTTTTAATTTGCATTGCTAATACTTTGTTCAGAATTGTTCCATCTATATTCACTAGGAATATTGGTCTGTACTTTTCTTCTAGTGCCCTTACCTGGTATCACGGTCATGTTGGATTTATAAAATGGGTTTGGATGTATTTTCTTAATTCTTTCAAAGAGTTTGACAAGGATTGGATTTAACTTTTCTTTTAATGTTTGGTAGAATTCACTAATAAAGCCATCTGATCCTGGGATATTCTGTGTTGGGAGGTTTTTGACGGTTTTTTTTTTTTTTTTCATCTTGCATAGTAGTGATCTGTTCATATTCTCTATTTCTTGGTAGCAGTGTTGCTAGCTTGTGTATTTCTAGAAATTTATTCATTTCTTGTAGGTTGTCTAACTTGTTAGGACCTTAAGAGACTATTGTGAACAATTTTATATGCTATGTATTTCTGTAGTATCTGTTGTAAGGTCTCCTTTTTAATTTCTGATTTTGAGTCTTCTCTGGCTACAGGTTTACCAATTTTATCTCTGAAAGACAAGAATGGATCAAGTTATTAGTTGTCTGATTTTTATTTAAATTATTTCTGTCTTTGTGCTATTTTGGGCATAATTTGTTGTCTTTTTATAGGTGGGTTATATAGTTTGATAAACTTCCTTTTCAGGACTGTTTTTGCTGCTTCCCTTAATGTTTGATAAGCTGTGTTTATATTTTTATTTATTTTGAAATTTTCCCCTTTTGACTTTTTCTTTTACCCACTGATTGTTCAGAACTATATTCTTTGTTTCCCCTAATTTGTATATCATCCAAGTCGCCTCTTGTTGTTGCAAACATAGGTGGTATGATTTCAATTTTAAATATCCTGACATGAGTTTTGTGCCCTGTCATATGACCTATCTTGAAAAATGTTCTGTGCTCACTTAACAAGAATGTGGATTCTCCTGTTGGATGGAATGCTTTATATAAGGCTAAGTCCATCTGGTCTAAAGCACAGTTCAATTCCAATATTGCCTTGCTGGTTTTCTGACTAGATGACCTTTCCATTGTTGGCAGTTGGGTACTGAAATCTTCTATTATTTTGTTGTCTATTTGGGGCCTCCAAAATATATATTCACCATTATTGTATCTTCTGGATGCATTGAACCATTTGCTGTTATTACATAATGACCTCTTGATAAGTGTTTGGCTTGAAATCTGTTTTGTCTGATGTAAGTAGAGCTACACCTGCTTTCTTTGGGAATATCCTCTTTCATCCTTCAGACTGAGCCTATGTGTACTTTATACCTAATGAGTTTCCTAAAAGCAATATATGGTTGGGTCTTTTTTCTTTTTTTAATCCACTCAGCCACTCAGTGACTTTTGATTAAATCCAATCCATTTATCTTGAGAGTGATTACTAATATGTAAGGACTAACTATTGCCATCTTACTGTTTTCTGGTTGTTTTGTACTTCATGGGTTTCTTACTCTCATTGTGTCTGTCTACCTTTGCAAAATGGTGGTCTTCCATGGTGATTTGCTTGGTCTCCGTTTGTATGTGTATGACTCTAGATCTTACCTTTATTCATTTATACAGTTTCCACGCTTATACTATTTGGGTCTTATGTTTTTGATGTCACAATTGGCCTCTTTTCATATTGTGAATGTGAAGACATAATAACTAAAGTCATTAGCATGCCATCCTAATACAGAATTCTCTGAACTTAGATGGTTCATATTTTACCTTTGTTAGAGTGCTGTCTACAGAGCTTCCTCTACTTAAAACAGGGTTATTGGGACATAATCTCACTTTAAGTTGAAAAAGTCCTAAAAGAGATATACTAAATACACCTAACGTACCAGACATAGCTCAATTTAGCTTAGATTCAACATGCCGAGAATAGTTATATTAGCCTCCATCTGGGCAAAGTCATCTAACACAAAGCCTATTTGAGAGTAAAGTGTTGAATATCTCAGGTGATTTATTGAATACTATACTGAAAGTTGAAAAACGGATGGTTTTGTGGATATAGAGTGGTTTTAAGCACGTATGTTGTTTACCTTCATGACTGCATGGCTGACTGAGAATTATCGCTCACTGCGGCTTGCCAGTATTATGAAAGATGATCACATCGCAAAATACTAGACCGGAAGGAGACTAGAATTCAATACTCAATGTACTGTTTCTACTGCATGTGTACTGCTTTCACACCACTGTACAACTGAATAATTGGAAGTCAACCACTGTAATTCAGGCACCACCTGCACTTTTCTCTGACTTTTATGTAGTAATTCGTGTCATTTCATTTGAGTTTGAGGAACTGTTTTCAGCAGTTCTTGCAAGGCAGGTCTAGTGGTGGTGAACTCCTTCATGTTTGGTTTGTCTGGGACAGACTTACCCTTGCATATCTGAAAGTTAACTTTGCCAGATAAAGTATCTTGGCTGGCAATTTTCATCTTTCAATACTCTGAATATGTCACTCTCCTCTCTCCTGGCCTATTGCGTTTCTGCTGTGAAATCCACTCAGTGTTCTGGGGGTTCTCGGGTAGGCTACTTTCTTTTTCACTTGGCTGGCATTAAAAATGTTTATCATTGATGATAGTTTCATTATATTACATCTAGGAGGTCTTTTTACGTTGAATAATAGTGTTTTCTGTTAGCTTTATGAACTGGTATGTCCACTGTTTTCCCAGTGTTTGGGCAATTCCCAGCTATTATTTCCCTAAATACACTGTCTCTTCCCTTCTTTGCTTCTTCTTTTTCTGGTATAAAAATTACTCTTAAATATGCATTTTTCTCATCAATACCGATAACTCTTGTAGGATTTCTTGACTTCTTTAAAAATCTTAGTTTGTGCTCTCATTTCTAAATTCTTACCTTCCAGATTGCTTATTATTTGTTTGATCTGATCTGCCCAATTTTGTAATTGGGCATTCTAGTGCATTCTTCATCTGATTCATTAAATTCATAAACTCCAGATTTTGTCTGGTTCTGAGTTCACTCAAGTGCCTTTCTGGGTCTTCTTGTAGCTGACTGAATGTCTACATGACAGTTATTTGAAATCTTGATCAGTTAGATCAAAATATTCCATGCTTTTGGTTTCGGTTCCGGGAGAATTATTATTTTTTATGATATCATATTACTCTGGCATTTATAGTGTTTGATGGAATATTTCTCTGCCATCACATTTTAAGTAGTACAAGCCTGTATTAGTTGTTGACTTTGTTACAGTTTATCAGACTAGCCATTAAGAACCCTTCTTTCATTTTTCAGAAGATGGCATTATAGCTCAAGGTGTTGGCTTCTCTTTATCTGAGTTGCCTCTGGGGCCGCATTCTTGAACATGTGCTTTAAAAAGAGCTGGTTGGGGGCACCTGGGTGGCTCAGTCGGTTGGGCGTCCGACTTCAGCTTAGGTCACGATCTCATGGTCCGTGAGTTCGAGCCCCGCGTCGGGCTCTGGGCTGATGGCTCAGAGCCTGGAGCCTGTTTCAGATTCTGTGTCTCCCTCTCTCTCTCTGCCCCTCCCCCGTTCATGCTCTGTCTCTGTCTCGAAAATAAATAAACGTTAAAAATTTTTTTTTAAAAAGAGCTGGTTGGCAGGGGAAGTTTGGGTTGAACACCTGAAGCTTGTGGGTGCCCACTGTGTGGTATGAGGACCCTCCCACATTTCCATGGGTAGAACTCTTGCTGGAAACAGGGAGCATGTTCCTTCTCAAGTCTTTGTTATTCTTGTGCATTTTCCTTTCCTTTCTCTCCCCACCAGTCAGAGGACCCTCCTTAGAAATCATGCTGCTTGTGCACCATAAACCAGTCATTCACCAGTTTGCCTTTACACCTCCTCTATGAGATAGGTTACCATGGTCACCACCAGCAAAAGCGCAGCACTTTGCAGTGCTGCCTTGTGAGGGGTACAGATTCCTTGCGATCTGTCTTGACATTGCACTCTGATGACATACCTGGTTCTCCCATCAGGCCAGCTGGACACCCACAAATTTTGCTTTTGTCTTGCAGGCTCACCTTGTTTTGCACTCACCAGTTTTGCTTTTACTCAAATTGCAATGACTAGGAGTGGGGCAGTCTCAGTGACTCCCTTGAATCTGCAGCCCCATCAAAGTCCCATCCACCCACTTCCTGTAGCACAGGTAGGAGGAAATCTAAGTTCTCCAGTTTACTGTGCAGAGGCACCTTTGTTTGGTTACAAAGGACTACGTCAGTTGCAAATAAAAAGGGAGAGAAAAGAATGACTGATGCTGCCATCTCATGCTGATGTCACTGCTATTAAGCATTTTGGCTTATTTTATTATTGGTTTTCCTGGGAATTACAATTAGCATCTTAATTTAAAACAACCAAAATTCAGATTAATTCTGATTTATACCAATATTATATGAAAACTGGGCTTCATTAAGCCGCTGTCCTTACCTCTCTTCTGTCATATTACTGCCATACGAATTACCACTTTTTGTGTTATAGCCACACAACTTAGTTGTATAATGACTGCTTTATGCAGTTGTTTTTTGTTTTTTTTTTTTAATTTTTTTTTCAACGTTTATTGATTTTTGGGACAGAGAGAGACAGAGCATGAACGGGGGAGGGACAGAGAGAGAGGGAGACACAGAATCGGAAACAGGCTCCAGGCTCTGAGCCATCAGCCCAGAGCCTGACGCGGGGCTCAAACTCACGGACCATGAGATCGTGACCTGGCTGAAGTCGGACACTTAACCGACTGCGCCACCCAGGCGCCCCATGCAGTTGTTTTTTAAAACCTACAGAAGAAAAGTGTTACAAACAAATATTAGATAGACTCTTTCACAATATCTACGTGGAGAGGGACATGGGTTAGGAAAGCAGGAGTAAAATAATGGAAACTGAAAATTGAAACAGGTCTGTTAGGCTCTATGTACAATGCAGTACAGATTTGATTCTACTGTGTGAATATACAGGTAGATTATCTCAGAAATATTTAATAAAAACAAAAGTTAAATCTTACATTATAAACTAGTTAAATGTGGAAGATCTTTAAAATGTGGGTAGGTTCTAAAAGGAAAAATGAGAAATTGTTACTTCCTTAATACTATTAGAAGTCCGAGCCTCTCTCCTACTTAATCTATCCTCACCTACGACTCCAATATTCCAATTAATGTGTTTATTGTACGCAGCGCACTTCATGTGCCTGCATTTATCCCTAAAGGGAACATGGTTTGATTGTTACTTTTTTTTTTTAGATTAATCATTCTTTATTCCTCTGGCAGTACAGAAGTATTTTAGTTAATGTAGTCCTCTTCATTTATTGATACTTTCATAGGGTTTGCTTTTGGTGTTGGAGCCAAGAAGTCATTGCTGAGACCTGTGTCCAAGAGTTGACTGCGTATGTGGTTGTTTAGGAGTAACAGTGCCTTAGGTCTTCTATTCAAGTCTTTCATCCATTTTGAGATGATTTTTTCTGTTTGGACTAGGAAGCATTCCAATTTTCTTCTTTTACATGTGGCTGTCCAGTTTTTTTCACAACCACTTGTTGAAGAGACCGTCCTTTTCCTATTGTATATTCTTGCCTCCTGTGTCCTAAGTTAATTGAGTATAAATGCATGGGATTTTTTCTGGGCTTTGGAGTCTCTTCCCTTATTCTATGGGTCTGTTTTGATTACTACAGTTTTTAAATATAATTTAAAATTGGAGAGTGTGATCTATACAGCTTGGTCCTTCTATCTCAAGATTACTTTGTCTTTTTGAGGTCTTTTGTAGTTCTGTACAAATTTTAGGATTTTTCTTTTATTTCTGTTTGGAATTTTGATGGGGATCGCTGAGTCTACAGCTGACTTTGAGTAGGAGGGACACTTTAACAATATTAAGCCTTCTGATTCATGAACAGAGAATATCTTTCCAATCATTTGTTTCTTCATTTCCTTTCATCAGCATCTTAAAACTTTGGTTCTACAAGTCTTTCACTTCCTTGGTTAAATTTATTCCTAGTATTTTGTTCTTTAGGATGCAATTATAACTGAGGCTGTTTTAATAATTTCTGTGATAGTACATTATAGGTGTATAGGAAAGTAACAGGTTTTTGTACATTGTGTAACGTGCAATTTAACTGTTAGAACTAATAAATAAGTTCAGTATTTCTGGTGGAGTTTTTAAGGTTTTATGGATGTAATACCAGGTCATCTGCACATGGTGACACTATACTTCTTTCTTTCCAATTTTGATGTCTCTTATATTTCTTGCCTAATTGCTCTGGGTAGGACTTCCGGAGCTGTGTTGTGACAATAGGCATACTTCTTGTCTCATTCTTCATTTTTTGAGGAAAAGTTGTCAGCTTTTCACCATTGAGAAGCATGTTAGCTATCAGCTTGTCCTATACTGTGCCTGTATTATGTTGAGGTACATCCTTTCTCTACCCATTTTGTTTAGAGTTTTTGTGCTAAATTTGTGTTGAATTCTGTACAATGCTTTTTTGGCATCTATTGGAATAATCATATGATTTTCTCCTTCATGTTGTTAATATGGTGTATCAGTCACAACAACTGATTGGCAGATATTGAGTAATCTTTGTATCCCTGGAATAAATCCCATTTGATGATGGTTTATAAGCCTTTTAATGCATTCTCGAATTTGGTTTGCTTATCATTTATTCAGGATTTTTGCATCTATATTAATCAGGAATTTGGACTGAATTTTTCTGGTGGCATCCCTGCCTGGATTTTATATCAGGTTAAGGCTGGCATCATAAAATGAGTTGGGAATTTGGGGAGAGTTTGAGAGGGATTAATATTTTCTTTAGCATTTGGTATAATTCACCAGTGAAGCCATCTATCTCTGGACTTTTGTTTGTTGGGAGGTTTTTGGTGACTGATTTAATCTCCTTGCTTAAAAATCTGTTCAGCTTTCCTGTTTTCATGATTTAGTTTAAATTCCCAGAAACATGCAATCTACATATTCATTGCTTCTTGGCTGGTCATTGTGTTGTCATATAATTGTTTGTAGTAGCCTCTTAGAATCCTTTGCATTTCTATGGTATTACTTTTAAGATTTTCTCTTTCATGCCTCATTTTGGGTCTTCTCTCTGTCTCTGTGGGTCTTTTGATCTAAGGTCAATCTCTCAAGGGCAGCATTCAGCTACCCTGTGTATTTTGATTAAATATAAATAAATAGACTGAATTCTTCAAAGTAATTATGGAGGGATGTGTGGGTGGCTCTGTTAAGTGTCCCTCCTTTGATTTTTTCTCAAGTCATGATCTCACGCTTTGTGAGATCGACATTCCCGTCCAGCTCTGTGCTGATAATGTGGAGCCTTCTTGGGATTCTCTTAAAATTAACGTATAAACATTAAAAAATAAAGTAATTAGGGATAGGCATGCACTTAATGCCATTTTGCTAATTGTTTTCTGGTTGTTTTTGTAGTTCTGTCTCTTCTCTTGTTATTTCATGATTTTCTGTAGTGTATGCTTAGAGTCCTTTATCTTTTGTTCATCTACTATAGGTTTTTGCTTTACGGTTAACCTGAGGCTTACCTATAACAACTTACATTTGTAACAGTCTTTTTAAAGGCCGTAACAGCTGAAGTTTAAATGCACTCTAAAGCTCTGCATTTTTACTCTTCTTCCCCTGGCCATAATTTATATTTTTAATGCCACATTTTACGTCTTTTTATCTCGTGTATCCCTTAGCTAATGATTATAGTTACATCTTTGGTCTTTAAACCACAACATCTACAACATTAAATTATTCTGAATTTTAGTAAATATTTACCTTTTCCAGTGACATTTAAACCTGATCAGTGTTGTGAGGCTAGTGTGCATTAGAAGAGTAAGAGAAGTCACTACACACTGACTGTCTGCATTGCCCCTCCAACAAGGCTGGTATAGCACCACAATGAGTGGTTTCCCCTGAGCTTATGGTTCTTTCCCTTGAAAAAAAGAGCATGAGGGGGACATCCTGTGCCCTCCCCTAGTGCTGTGGGTCATTTAGGGGAACAAGGACTCTGATCTTGCCCCATGTCGACTGAGGGAGAATCTGTGAGCTCCACTACTTGGAAGGTGATTGTGACACTGAAGGGGTTGGGGACTGCAATGACCACCACTCAGATCCTGGCAGATTGAGTTTAAACCTGCAGAGCCAAAGTAGCAGTCCCAACCAATAGTTCTGCTCATCTGCAGGACAAATGGCACTACTTAGGAGTTTCACAAAGCACATAATTCTAAGGATATTATTAAAAAGTTAAGACCTATTTCTAAGTCAATTAAAACCCTTTGGAAAACAAGTAGTGATGGATGTTAAACAAAGACTTCATATGGAGAGTCTGGAGAGTCAGATAAGGACAGAACAGGGTAGATTCTTCAACATAAAATGATAGAACAAGTCTAGGTGATAAAGGTTGGCCTAATGTGGGCATTCAAACAAGGAATTTTTCCAGCTCTACACCTTATGTGCTCAGGCAAGAGGGAAATCAAAGTCCCACAATTGTAAGGAGAATATTTCCTGGCCCCGTCTGTCTAGAAGGATTGGCAAGAACACAAGGAGGTTATATACTAAAGCATTGCTGAGAGTTGGGCAAGTAGAGCTGATCACAGCTATGACAAAGCCAATAGCAGTGGAGGAGGGTTCCCCTGCTGGGTCTAGGAAGGGGAATTAATCCACAGCCTCATTTGAAGCCGAGAGTAGCTGATGCTGAGAGTAGTAGTGCTCTGATGCTATAAAACTCCTTTGTGAAACTTGGGAGTTCCCTTGAGAAGCCCCTCCCTGTCTTGCCCAGACATGGAATTAAAACATAGCCCCTCACAATAGACCCTGGCTACCCAGTCCATTCTGAGCAGAGGGCTAGTGCCAACATCTGGAAGCTGTATAACCCAGCAACACTCAAGCCAAGATCTGAGCAGGCACTGCAGACAGTCTGCAGAGCAGAGTCGGTGGCCCTGTTCAGTCATGAAACATAGGGTGTGGGTCAGATTAAGACCACAAACCAGGGACCCTACAAGCTACAACAGCACACACACAGACAACTAAAATGAAATTAGGAAAATTGCATGAATATAAGATGTTTGACAAAGGAACAGAAACCATAAACAAAAAGACTACAGAAATCTCAGAGTTGAAATAATAAATACAGTGCCTGAACTCTAGATTTCAAGAGAGAATTTCAAAGGTAAATACAACCTTGCAGAAGAACCAGGCTGTTTGAAATTATCCAATCAGAAGAACAGAAAGTAAAAATAAAGAAAAAGTGAACAAAGTCTGAGGGACCTATGTAACAAAATGAAAAGAAACAATATTTGTATTATGAAAATCCCAGAGGAGAAAGGACAGAAGTTTTGAATATATAAATATATAGTGGCTTAAAACTTTATGTAGGGAGAGAAACATCCAGATGTATGAGGTCTAAAGTAACTGAAAGTTTGAAATCAATAGGGCTATTCTGAGACACATTTAATTATATTGTCAAAAATCAAAAACAAGAAAGAATTTAAAAAGCAGCAAAAGAAGTAACAAATAAGGGACCCCCCCCCCAAAGAACTGGATTTTTCAACTTTTCAGACCAGGAGAGAATGGAATAACATATTCAAATATGTCAAGCAAAAAATCTATACCCCGTAAAGCTGTCGTTCAGAGATAAAGGAGAAATAGACTTTCCCAAACTTAATACGGGACCTGCCATAAAAGAACTCCTAAGGAGATTGGAGAGGAAATAAGTAACATCATAAAAACATAAGAAGGTTGCATAAAACTCCCTGGTAATGGTAAATATATAGTCAAAGTTAGGTTTAACATGCTTTGGTGATGTACAACTCAGTTTCTAGTCTAACTTAAAGTGAAAAATGAATGTAGTAAAAATAAAAACATGATTACAATAACTTGTTAGTTATGCAATGTAAAAAAGTAAATTGTAACATTAGTAATCTTAAACATGAGGGGCAGGAGATGACAAAGTATACATCACTTTACTCATTTTAGCATAGTGATATAATTTTAAGGTGTTTTATGTATACCTCCTGATACACACAAGGGAAAACCCGGTAGCAATTTTATCAAAGAACATGATAAACTATACTGATGTGAAAAGCCATCAAAACACAAAATAAGGCATCAGATAAAAAGAAAGGAACATTGGATCTACAAAACAATAATACTTCAAAATTTTCAACCAAAGATAGAATGACTGTGAATGGAAAAGAAAACAACATCCAGTGATATTCTGCCTAAAAGAAATTCACTTTAGCCTTAATGATACACAGGAACTGAGAGTGAAGAGAGGGAAAAAGATATTTTAAGCGACAACAACAAAAAAAGGCAAGGGTAGTTACACTCACACAAAATAGACTTTAAAAAAGATGAAGAATATCATTGTAGGAGTGCCTGGGTAGCTGAGTTCATTAAGCATCCAACTTGAGCTCAGGTTATGATCTCACAGCTTGTGAGTTTGAGCCCCACCATTGGGCTCTGTGCTGATAGATGGGAGCCTGCTTTAGCTTCTGTGTCTCCCTCTCTCTTTGCCCCTCCCCTGCTCAAGCTCTGTCTCTTTCTCTCAAAAATGAATAAACATTAAAAATATTTTTAAAAAAAGAGTATCATTGTATAATGATAAAAGGTTCAAGCCAAGATATAACAGTTGTAAATACCTGCGCACCCATAATCAGCATACCTAAATCTATAAGGCAAAAACTAACAGAGCGAACAGGAGAAATAAACGGCAATACAGTAATAGAAGGGGACTTTAACACCCCACTTAGAACAATGGAGAAAGACCATCCAGATAGAGAATCAATAATCAAAGAGAATTGAACAACACTGTAGACCAAATGGACCTAACAGAAACACATTGTGCTCCCAACGCCCCCCTGTCCACTATCCTAAAATAAGAAATCTTTAGCAAGAAGAAATGGCATAAAGTGAAGGTGCAATGACCATTTCATAAAAGTGATAAATCTCTTTGTATTTCTTTTGGATAGTGCACACAGGTAGGTCTCTCATAAAAATACAGTGGCACAAAGCAAACTTCTAGATAGTGAGTGAAAAGTGATTACATAACAATCTGACAACAGAATATGCTTTCAAGTCCACAAGATGCCTTTTCTAGGGCAGAACATATCTTAGGCCACAAAACAGGTCTTAGAAAATTCAAGAAACTGACACCATACGAAGTGTTTTCTCTGACCATAGTATGAAACCAGAAACTGATAAATAAGAAAACTGGAAAATTCACAAATACATGGAAATTAAACAAGATTCTCCCAAGCAACCAATGAATCAAAGAAGAAAATAAAGGGGGAAATAAAGTTTCCTTAGACACCAAAAAATGGAAGAGCGACATATGAGAACTTAGGAAAAGCAGCGAAAGCATTCCTAAGATGGAAGTTTAGAGCCAAAAATGCCTCCATTAAGAAGGAATACCCCCCATAACCTAACTCTACCCCTGAAAGAATTCTAGAAAAAAGGAACAAACCAAACCCAAAGGAAGCACAAGGAAGGTTAAAAAAATTAGAGCAGCTATAAATGAAATAGAGAAAAGGAAAACAATAGAAAAGATTAACCAAACTAACAGTTGGTCCTTTAAAAAAATAAAATTAACAAACCTTTAGCTAGAATACCAAGGAAAAATGAGAATATCCAAATCACCAAATTATAAGTAAAGGAGACAAGTGATACCACAAAAATACAATTGTAACAGATGATTATGAACGACAGAACAACAAACTGGATAACCTAGACAAATGGAAAAATTCTCTGACACATACAATATGCCAAAAATGAATAGAAAAAAAAAATGTGAACAGACCAATCACTGGTAAAGAGAAGGAATCAATCAAAACCCTCCCAAGGAAGAAAAGCCCAGGACGAAATGGCTTCTTGGATGAAATTCAGCAAACATTTAAAGAATCAACACCAATCCTTCTGAAATTCTTCCAAGAAAGTGAAGAGAAGGCAATACTTCAACCTCATTTTACAAGGCCAGCTTTGCCCCAGTATCAACTTCAGCAAAGCACACTACTGGAAATGGAAACTACAGGCCAATATCCCTGATGAGTATAAAAGACAAAAAAATCAACAAAATGCTAGCAAACAGAATTCAGCAGTGTAGTGAAGGATCATTCACCATGATCAAGGGGGATTTATCTCTAGAATGCAAGGATGACCCAGCATTTGCAAACCAACCAATATGATCCAATACATTTTTTGATCTCTCGACAGACACACATGAAGTATTTGACAATATGGAACAGTTGTTCATGATACAAGCACTTCACAATTAGGCATAGCAAGAATGTATCCCAACATAATAAAGGCCAGGTATAACACACATATAGTTAACCTGATAATCAATAGCAGAAAGGTAAAAACATGCCCACTCTTGCCACTTCTGTACAACATAGGCACAACTAATGTGATTGCACTTGCTTGTGCTTTACAGATAGTGCATTTTTTACAAATTGAAGTTTTCTGGCAAGGCTGTACTGAGCCAATCTATCAGTGCCATTTTTCTACCATCATTTGCTTGCTTTCTATCTCTGTATATTTTGGTAATCCTTGCAATGCTTCAAACTCCATTACGTTTTGGCATGATGATCTGTGATCAGTGACAATGACTTACTGGAAGTTCAGATTAAACTTAACACTATTTAGCATAAAGGTATTTTTATTATTAAAAAAATTATGTTTTATTTTTTGAGAGAGACAGAGTGCAAGCAAGGGAGGGGCAGAGAGAGAGGGAGAGACAGAATCCAAAGCAGGCTCTGAGCTGTCAGCACAGAGACTGCTTCGGGGCTCAAACTCACAAACCACAAGACCATAATCTGAGCCAAAGTCGGATGTTAAACTGACTGAGTCACCCAGGCGCCCCTAACATGTTTTGTTGTTTTTTTTTTAAACGAAGGTATGCATTGTTCTTTAGGCATAATGCTACAGCACATTTAATAGCCATCTGTATATTGTAAGCCTAACTTGTATATGCATTAGGAAATTAAAAAGTTCATTTGACTAGCTTTACGGTGATATTTGTTTTATTGTGAAGGGTTTCAAACTAAACTCTCTGAGATATGCCTGTATGGTAAGTCTTAGCAATGACAATCTAGCAAGGAATAAATAAAAGGCATCCAAAGGCATTGGAAAGGACGAAGTAAAATTATTTGCATATGATGTAATACCACATATATAAAACCCAAGATACTCCACTAAACTGTTAGAAATAACAGATAAATTCAGTAGTTGAAGGATACAAAATCAATGTACACAAATCTGTTCTTTATTCTCATAATGCACTATCAGAAAAAGAAATTAGTCCCATTTGCACCTCCCTCAAGGCATAAAATATATGAATACATTTAATCAAGGAGGTCAAAGACATGTATAATGAAAACTCTAAGACACTGGTGAAATAAAGATGCCACAAGTAATGGAAAGATTTTTTGTGCTTATGCATTAGAAGATTTAATATGGTAAAAATGTCCATATTACCCAAAGCAATCCAGAGATGCAATGAAGTCCCTACCAAAATTCCAATGGCACTTTTCACAGAAATAAACAATCCTAAACTTTGTACGGAATTACAGGAGGTGTGAAATAGGCAAAAAAATCTTGAAAAAGAATAACAAGGCTGGAGGCATCACACTCCTTGATTTCAAACTAGATTACAAAGATACCCTAATCAAAACAGTATGTTATCAGCATAAAAATAGACACACAGATCAAAAGAACAGAGCTTAAAAATAACCCATACATTTATGGCCAGTTCATTCATGAGAAAGGAGGTAAGAATACACAATGGGGAATGGACAGTGTCTTTAACAAATGGTCTTGGGAAAACTGGACAGTCACATGGAAAAGAATGAGGTGGTCTACTATCTTACACCATATGCAAACTTCAGTTCAAAAGGGATACAAGACTTGGAGGTGAGACCTGAAACAGTAGTCCTAGAGGACAGCATAGGTGGGCAGCTGCTCCTCAGAGGTCCTGGCAATGATATTTTAAGCTGTGAACCCGAAAACAAAGGCAACAACATCAAAAATGTTGTTCTCTCCTTCTCTCTCCTTCTCTTTCAGAAATAAACATTTTTTTTAAATTAACAAGTGGATAAATACATCAAACTAAAAAGTTCTGTACACCATAGCAAATCCTCAACAAAAGATAAAAGCAGCCCAGTAACTGGGGAAAGTATTTTGAAATACATACCTGATAAGGGGTTAATAACCAAACTATGTAAAGAACTCATATAGTACTATAGCAACAAAGAAGCTATTGATTCTGTCAGAGGACTGAGGTAAGAAGGCCAACTTTCCTCCCCAAATTGGTGGGACAAAAAGGGGAATGTAGACGATCACAACTTACCAAAGCATAAACCCCATGGTGGAAATGTATGTGGCAACCCGTACAGCAGTACGAAGACCTGAACTCTAATTGATAAATTTCTGGAAGCTTAGTGTGTGATGAGCCAGTGAGATAAACAGCAAGGGGGTCTAATCACCAAAGGAGGCGAAGCATATGGCTTTGAGTTTTTACCTCCAGAAGCTTAATCAGCTTCTTACAGAGAACATGAGGGCAAAATCTCCTCTTGACTCTAGCAGGGAGAGGGGAAAATCAATCATTTTGAAATATACCAGTAAACTCTGTTCTTCTTAGCAAGGCCTGCCCTTAGGGGTAATTTTTTTATCAGAGCCTCATGGAGAAGGCATAGGACTCTAGCTGCCTCTGGCCATCCTGTCATACCCACAGTGGGTGGACACTGAAACACCATGGTTATATTCACAGCCCTGGGACAGAGGTTTACCCAAAGACTGAGATTTATCATAGGAATATAGAATGCTCTCTTCCTCACATATTATGACTTCATTATTAAAGCCTATCTAGTACAATTACTTTTTATGTAGTCATCATGTCTACCTTTCGACAACAGCAACAAAAATGGAGAAGGCACAGTAAAAGGTAAACACTGCTAAGAGAGCAAGCATCAGAACCAGGCTGTTGAACTGATCAGACTATGAATTAAAAACTAGTATTAATATGCTAAGGACTCTAATGGAAAACAATAGACAGTATGCCTTACAGATGGGTAATGTAGGCAGAGAATTGGACGTTTTAAAGACAAAAATTTAATAACTAGAGAAAGAGAAGAATGATAGGTGAATGAGAGGGCTAATTCAATATCAAAGGCAACTGATCAATTATATCCATTCTGCTCAACTACCAGAAAAGAAATGAACGAGAGGAGAAAAGGCCTTTTCAGCATTTGTCTGCACTGATTTATTGTATTTATAGCTGATCTAAAAGATAAATACAAAATTGTTATTTTTTTTCCATATATGAAGTTTATTGTCAAATTGGTTTCCATACAACACCCAGTGCTCATCCCAAAAGGTGCCCTCCTCAATACCCATCACCCACCCTCCCCTCCCTCCCACCCCCCATCAACCCTCAGTTTGTTCTCAGTTTTTAAGAGTCTCTTATGCTTTGGCTCTCTTCCACTCTAACCTCTTTTCTTTTTTTCCTTCCCCTCCCCCATGGGTTTCTGTTAAGTTTCTCAGGATCCACATAAGAGTGAAACCATATGGTATCTGTCTTTCTCTGTATGGCTTATTTCACTTAGCATCACACTCCCCAGTTCCATCCATGTTGCTACAAAGGGCCACATTTCATTCTTTCTCATTGCCACGTAGTACTCCATTGTGTATATAAACCACAATTTCTTTATCCATTCATCAGTTGATGGACATTTAGGCTCTTTCCATAATTTGGCTATTGTACAAAATTGTTATTAAAAATGCCACAAAGTAATAATGACTCTGATGTCCCAATAGTTATACACCACAAAATATGGTGTTGAGATGCCCTCAGTGGAAAATACTTGGCCATTTTTACCCCTGAAGAACTGACCATAAAATTTTAATTTTTCATTATTTATGGATTTGGGGTATATATATATTTTCTTTTCAAAAATCTTTTCATGGGTACATGGATGGCTCAATCGGTTGAGCATCTGACTTCAGCTCAGGTCATGATCTTGCATTCGTGTGTTTGGGCAGTGTGTCTGGCTCTGCGTTGACAGCTTGGAGCCTGGAACCTGCTTCAGATTCTTTGTCTCCCTCTCTCTCTGCCCTTTCCCTGCTCGCTCGCTCTCTCAAAAAGTGAGTAAACATTAATAAAATAAAAATTTTTATATCCATGCTCTGCTTATCCTTTAACACCCACCCCCCCACCCCCAAACATCAAAAACACAGCTGTAAACTGCAAGCTCTTGATTCATATATGGTCAGTACGTTCTTCATTACAACATTTCAGTCTTCACTGCCACAGACAGTAGCTTTAGCGGTCGCAGAGGCCTAATGGTTAATTGCTGTGGAGATGCTCTCCTGGTCAAGTTCTTGAACAGGTAATATGATCCACCTCACTTCATGAGTTTCCACTCACATGTGCAGCCACTCTCCATTAACCCAGGGTCTGTGTCAGGGTGTCCAAGTCCAAAAACCTTGGAAGGTTCATTCATATACTGAGGAGAAAACCAGACTCATAGTCTGCTTTCTAGGGTCTAAATCCCCAACTCAGTCTCCTATTGTCCACTTTAGGAGTCCTCCTTTGAGGCCAGTAATAACCTTTAATGCATAGAAATTTGGTTGCAAGCCACTGAGGGCTAATCCAATGAGGTCCTTTGACTTTGGTTTTGGGGACAGAGATCCTAGTCTTTGCTTCTGCTTCTGTAATATGTTCAAGCCTGAACTTGGAACATAGGCAAATTGTGGAAGTTAATCTCCCTTTTCCAAAGGTGAATGGTCAACCGCCAAGGATAAAATTTCCATGCCAAAAAATACTTGGTAACTGATGGTAAGGAGGAACAGACTCTCCTAGGGGCTCTCTGCATACACCATACAGTTTTAAGTATTTTTTGTGCCTAACATAGGAGCAGTGAAATATAAAAAGCAAATATTTATGGACCTAAAAGGAAGATTGGACAGCAATATAATAATAGGAAGGGGCTCTACTACTCCACTTACATCAAAGGATAGATCATCCAGATAGAAAATCAATTAGGAAACATTGGCCTTAAAAGGACACATTAGACCAGATGGATTTTACAGCTATATACATAACACTCCTTCCAAAAACAACATATGTACATTCTTAAATGCACATAGAACATTCTCCAGTATAGATCTTACGTTAGGTGCTAAAACAAATCTTAACATTTTTAAGTAAAATGAAACCTTATCAAGCATCTTTTCTGATTACAGTGGTATGAAACTAGAAATTAATGACAAGAGGAAACTAGAAGAATGACAAATATGTAGAGATGAAATCACCTGCTGTTCCAAAGAGTGAGTCAAAGGAGAAATCAAAATAATTGAAATGAGTGGAAAGGGAAATACAACATATCAAAACTTATAGCAACAGCAGTTCTACTGGGGCAATTCATCATAATGAATGCCTACATCAATAAAAAAGAAAAAAAAAACCCAACAACCTAACTTTATACTTCAAGGAATTGTAAAAAGAATAAACAATGCTCAAATTTAAAAATATGAAATAAATGCTAATAGAAAAGGTAAGTGAAACTAAGAGCGGATTCTTTGAAAAGATAAGCAAAATGGATAAAACTTGAGCCAGAATCACCAAGAAAGTGAAATAAATAAGAATAAATTTAACCAAGGATGTGAAAGACCTCTACAATGAAAGTTGTAAGACACTGATGAAATTGAATAAGACAAATCAATGGAAAGAAATTTTGTGGTCATGTGTTAGAAAAATTAATATGGTTGATATGTCCATACCACCCAAAGAAATCTACAGATTCCAAACAATCCCTATCAAAATTCCTATAATTTCTCACAGAAATAGAACAATCCTAAAATTTATACATAACCATCTAAGACTTTGGAAAACCAAAGCAATCTCAAGAAAGAACAAATATGAAAGCATAATGCTCCACATTTTTCAGGCAAATGGGAAAGCTCTCCTAGAGAACCTGGAAGGCAAATTGAATCCTTCCCCCATTTGTTTCCTGCACAGAGAAGAAAGAGACTTAAGCGTTCAATTGACATCATTGCCTTCTCTCTTGAATCCTGAATTTGAAACCTAGAGACAATCAGACTGTTGATGGCATTTTCTTGAAAGGTTGATCTTTTCACTTGGTCATCATCCTAGTTTTAACTGTGGGCAGTAAAACTCATTCATGTCAATGGCTGCACTGAGCATACTAGATAGATATATGTATGTCTGTATGTGTGTCTTTATGTGGATGTATACATATATGTTAACATAGCCAACATTACTGATTATACAGGGTTCTTCACAGGAACAAAACCAACAGGGGGTGTCTGTGTGTGTGTGTGTATAAATGTATATAAATATGTATATCAATAAATATATAAATCTCTATTTTTAAAAAGGAAATATAGATGACTAATTTCCTTCCACTGTTCTCCAGTACTTTTCCATTAGCTCACCCTGACACTTAAAATCTCTCTTCTTTGTGTTTCAGCAGAGTTGAGTTCAATTTCTCACTCCTATTGCAATAGTCCTGAATATTAACAAGTGTCTGGTACAGTTTTCTTTTACACACACACAAAGTTTCAAACAAACATGGCCCAGTATAGGAGTACGAGTTGACTAGTACTATTTTGTATGATTGATAGGCACAGTCCCTTTGAGTTCAGTTGACTTTGAAGATTATAAATTTATGGTAAAAGCAGTCTATCAAACAACTTTGTGCAATGGGACTTTGTCCTACTGGTTTTAATTAAGAGAAAGTGGATGGGAGAATCTAGTGAGGTTAGAATTTGGCAAGCTGAATGAGTTAGAAAGAGGTTAAAGCAACAGAGGTTAAGAGTATGGTCAAAATCTTTGTGAAGTGATGAAGCATGGATTCTAGGTAAAACAAGGAAGCAAGTGAAAACCAGAGAACTGTTGTATAGAAAAAAATAGTATGTCAATAAAGAAAATCAACACAATGATCACATTTTATAAATACACATTCAAAATGAATTCAGCAGTTTTAAAAAACTACACTGAGGCATTCATATTATAGTTGAGAAAGACAAGAATGACTAAAAGGTAATAGGCAAATAAAAATATTAGGATTAAAGTTAAAAGTTAGAATACTCTTTTTAATGATGCAAAAAATATTTAATATAATTCAGTCTTATTTATGAACAAGCTCTTAATGAACAGAGAGCCCATCTCCCTCATCCTGACCAAAGTTACTCATAAAGAAAATTTTAAAATTCTTTGCATTAAAAATAAAAGGACAGGAATGTCAGTATCACAACTTTTATGTAAACTTGTCCTGAAGGTTCTGGCCCATACCAGGATCAAGAGAAAGTAGAGGATTGTAATGCAAGAGACAAACAATTAATTGGCAATAAGATCAATGTGATAGGGCAACAGTGAGAGAGGGAAAAACTCGACTTAAAAGGTATGAATCTCCGAGAATCCTGTTATTTGTGGCTATTTTCAGTTTTGTTTGTTCACCATTAAAAGGTTAACTGTTCTAAAGTTATACAAGAGTTAGAAAAAAAAAGAAATTTTGTCTTCTTGGTAACAAAAGACTTAAGAGAGGAAAAGACTTACTTCAAGAGCTAAAATGGAAAAGATGTCATCAGGAAAATGTTTCTTTATTGTAAAATACCATAAATAACTTTTAGAGGACTTAGGAAGTAGGAAGCTTGTGGAACTACATATGTAACAATGATTAACAGATTTACAGAAGTAGACATCAACTAGATTATCAGTAGCCAGGAAATGTTACACCTTGGGCTTTGATGAAATTAAGGGCCACAAGCTGGATATGGCTCGATATTCTCCTCAAAGAGGACGGACATAATACTTAATAACTTGCCCACCAATACCTTCTGAGTAACTTCTAATGGAAGTGTTGCCCTTTCAACATAGCCTACTTTTGCCTCTTTAATATCACACACTCCTCTGCAATTTCTGTTGTTATACTACAGCTACACGGGCACAGGGAACAGATCTTTTTCCCTACCTTTGACTTTACTTTCAAATTTTAAATAAGACTCAATCCCAAGAAAGATTAAACATCATTCGATATCTTCTAGTGTTTTAAACATTATCACCAATTTTTTTAAGTTTATTTATTTTGAGAAAGAGAGATGGGAGAGGGGCAGAGAGAGGGAGAGAAAGAATCCTGATGTGCAGCTCAAACCCATAAACAGTTAGACCTTGCCCTGAGCCATAATCAAGAGTTGGACACTCAACTGACTGAGCCACCCTGGCATGCCAACATTATCACTAAAGGCCTATTTAGCTGGAGAATTTGGGGTGCAGAGTAGATTGAGACAACAAATAGTTTCAGTGGCTTTAGAGATGGTCCTACTACACTCAGGGAAACCAGTTTGTAGCCCTACCCGTCATTGAATCCAGCCTTCAGCCTGCCCAACCAGGAAATCTAACCAGGCTACGAGAAGCTGTGTCACCCATCTAATAGCTCTACTTACAGTGTCACTTGAATAAAGAGCACAGCCCCTAGCTTTCCCTATCTGCAGTGCAAAACCAATGACCTCATCAGACCAAGTAATTCAGTACACACTCAACAGATTTGCAACCCCAAACGAGGAGCCTTATAGGCACTGAGGGGTCCAGTCCTGCTAACTTGTCAGGACAGGGAAGCAAATTCTTATTTCCATTCTTATTCAATGTATTACCCAGTCCTGACCCTCTCGTATACCTGACCAGAAAGTTCAGGCAACTACGGCAACATCCTACAGCTTCGCTTGGCTATGGAACCAAGCCAGCTGTCTTGTTCAACTGTTCTCAGCCAGTGGCACACCCTTCCATCACCAACATCAGGGCTCTGTCACCTCACCACAATAGCTGACCTGCCTGTCCAGGACATTATCAGCATTCATTCCCAGACACTCATATGACCTGACTCATGATGATTGATCTTGGCCAAGGCAAACTTGTAAAGCCTGGAAAAGGAGCCCTATTCCCCGAATGTTCAGATAGCAATGTAAAACAAGGAAAACAAAAACTCAAGTAAATATGACACCATGAACAGAAATAAAGTTCCGATAACTGTCCCCGAGGAAATGAGTCTATGTGAACTGTCAAGGAACTCAGAATAATCCTCATAAGAAAGTTTAGCAAACTACAAGAACACACAGACAACAACAGGAAGTTTGGAAAACAACGCATGAAAAAAAACAAGTTTGATCAAAAACCAGAAACCACCAAAAAGAAAACCAGAAATCTAAGAGCTAAAAAATATAGTAACTGAAAACTTCCATACAGACTTGCAGAAGAAGATCTGATTATCCAGAAGAAAGAATCAGTGACCTGGAGAATATGACATTTATAATTATTCAGTCAGAGTAGCAGGAGAGGGGGGAGGAGGAGAGGGAGGAGGAGAAGGAGAAGAAGAAAGAAGAGCCTAAGGGCCTTATGGGACACACAACAGTATATGTATACCTTGGAGGTGTTGTGGATTTGATTCCAGACCACCACAATAAAACAAATGTCACAATAAAGCAAGAGAAAGTTTCTGGTTCCTCAGTGCATACAAAAATTATGCTTGTCTATACTGTCATCTATTAACTGTCATAGCATTATGTCTAGAAGTACAATGTACATACATTAATTAAAAACATTCTTTGTTGCTAAAAAAATGCTAACCATGAACTGGTCTTTTAGTGCAGACAGATGGAGTACACTCCCTGTCTAGAACTTAGCACAGCACTGGGCACGTAGTAGGTCGTAGGTAAATGTTCACTGAACTGAATTGGTAAGTTTTGATAGGATAGTGAAATAAAATAAACTCATAATATACTTTCATGGTTTAAAAAAATACATACTTGAGAAGATCAAAGTCACAAAAGGTTTAAGTTACATGAAGGTATTTATAAGATTTAAGTTAAAACTATCATTAAATGTTTTTAACCAAGTGAATGACAAATCAATGAAATGTATTCTGATTTTTTTAAGTCATTACTCTTTTCCCTCCTGCCCCCAATATCTCTGTATCATTCCTACTTTTGATCATTTAGTAGATGGTCTAGTAACTTCACCTCTTGATGCTCAGCACTTGTATTCCTTTACATGTTACTGCTTGTAGGATCTTCGAATACATTGTGCATAACATTCTAAATGAAAGAAAACCATTACTGTTTTATTGCCCATCTGATTCAGTATACCTTTCTCAAAATAGTTTTGTTCCTTTCTTGTCAGACAGAAAAAGCAATGTTATCCTGTTTATCATTCTTTGTGAGGGAAGAATGCAACTATGTTTCTGCTGGAAGAACCTCTAGTAAGGTAAAATTGGTTCATAATGCTAAGTCCGCTTTAATACTCTTTATTTTAAGTGCAAGAGTACAGTCCAAGAAGAAAAGTGCTTTATTGTCTTTAAGGCTAGTCATAGGCAAGCTTAACTTGCTTCCTGAAAGTTATATGTGAACTAGTGTATCGTATCAGAGCACAGCCTCCTTTTCAGGAGCCACCATGATGGAAATCCACCTAGACTTGTTCTATCATTTCATGTTGAAGAGTCTACCCTGTTCTGTCCTCATCTGAACTCTTTCACTAGAATGTCCATATGAAGTCTTTTTTTTTTCTACTTGAATTTAACATCCATCACTATTTGTTTTCCAAAGTGTTTTAACTGACTTAGAAATATGTCTTAACTTTTTAATAATATCCTTAGAATTATGTGCTTTGTGAAACTCCTGAGTAGAAATAGGCAAGGCATCCCTTCCTACTTATTTATAAGGACAATGCAATTTATGTGATGGAATCCTTTATAATAATTAAAAAGGTTATAAAAGAGTATTTGTTGATATGGAAAAACATTACCAATACACACCAAAAGAAAAAGCTTATTACTGTATAGAGTATGATTCTTTGTGTTAGCATAGATGCATGTATACAGAGGAGAGACAAGAAAGACACACACCACAGTATTAACAGTGGCTGTTTCTGGGTGACAGTTTTGGATGATGTGGGGAACAAGGGGGAGGTGTGCCCCTCTCTTCCTAAGTGTTCTTTTTTGAGCATATATTACCTTCCAATAGAAGAAAAAAGTAAAAGGCTTGTCTCTTAAGGTCATCTGTTGAGCAACAGAAATTTCATTGTAATATGAAATAGGTCATTAAGAGAAATGAAGCTATGTAATTAACAGATTTTTCAAGTTATCCGTCTTGACATTGTTCCCTCATTAAAATGATTTCTTTCACCAGAAGACTCCTTGCTGAGGGACCAAGACTGGTTTTTAGCTCAACCTAGTTTGTTGGAGGGTATAGGGTGGCAACAATAATTTGTTTCTTTATATGAAATAAATATCACACAAGCTTTTAGTTAATTCAGAGAAGGAACACTTTTCAGGTTAGACTCAGCAAGAGATGATAAAATAGTTTTGGTACTCATTTCTGTCTAGCACCATTGATTCTCTGGGTGAGGTGGTTTCCCAGTGACCTTGAGTAGCTCAAAAGATGGCTAGTTACCATCACTGGATGTTGACAACACAATGTGGCTGGTATAGAATGTAATGCATTCTCTGATCCTAGAGGTAAGCCTTCATTTTAATTTGCAATATAGTTACTAAACTATTGTGCTATGCTGTATCACGTGATTATTGAAGAACCTAAGGTCTTTTTAAAGAAAAACTATTAAAAGAAATTTATGTTGACTGGCATGAGAACAACGACCAAGAATTTTTTTTTCCCCCAACACGGTATCATTAGAGACACAATATTAAAATAGCATTTCCCCCTCTTTCCATCTCCCTCCTATTCTTCCCCCTGTACTGGGTGGTGGGTAACTGTTCCATCTGGAGAAGGGAGTCTCCAAAGTAACCAACAAGGATGCAGTAAAGCTTAGATATTGGAGAAGGATGCCTTCTTAATTTTCTGTTTTAAAAGCACTTTGTAAGAGTAATACTCCAGAACATTAGCCATTCATTTATAAAATATTTGAGTAGAAAATACGACATGAATATAATCTCTCTCACTTTATTACAGTTCCTTTGTCCTCTCAATTATATGAACATATTAATAGATGAACTTCATAGAGAAAAGACATGATAAAAAATAATTTAAGGTTTTAATGCTCATTTGACTTCTTCCCCATGTAAAACAGTATCTATGGTTATTAAAAGCAGAACTAACCTTATAAACATTAAATACATATATGGAAATATTATAGCTACCTGGTGCTTCATGTTTAAGATGTATATTTCAGATCTTAATATTTTGAAATTTGAAAACAGAGGGCAGAGCTAGCTTAAAAGTAGTCAAGGAGATCAGCAGTGCATTTTCACATTAGAGCCTAATACCTTTATATGGTTCCACATGCTGTTATTTTCTTTCATTTGTGGATTGTATTCGTTGTAGAATACATGAAAGACGTTTCTTCCAATGGCCATTCTTAAACTTTTGGTTTATACTTTCACACGTGGTCTACCCTTCTTCTAGGTTCCCTGGCTGGTAGTAGTAAACGAAGCAGATGGGAGTGTGGGTATTTTTTCCCTCCCAAACATTGTGCGAGCCCTGGTACTCACACCTGCAGGTTTAAATGCCGCTTTCTGGCCTTTCGCATAGTGTGTGGGGAGAAGAGGTGGGCGGAGCAATCAGCGGCTTCTCTACCACCCATCTACACGTTACAGCTTCATGTGCATGACTTTCTAAACTATTTTCATTTTGTGTGTGTTTTTTTTCTTTAAAGTCCATTTGTTTATTTTGAGAGACAGCACGGGTGGGGGAGGGGGAGAGAGAGAGAGTGAGAGAGACAGAGTCCTAAGCAGGCTCCACACTGTCAGTACAGAGCCCAACGTGGGGCTCGAACTTATGAACCTTGAAATCATGGCCTGAACAGAAGTCAGATGCTCACCTCACTGAGCCACCCAGGCACCCCTGGTAGCTTTGTGGTTTTAAAGTTTTACTCCTCTGCTTTGGTAAGAGAGAAAAGTTTATATAAACTATGTTGATTTAGGAGCCTTCTATCAATACCCAGTGGTGCCTGAATAATGGACGGTTCATTGCCATATTCATCCAAGCTAAGATCTTTTCCATTTTGCTTTATTTTCAGGACTAATAACTGGAAAACATAGACAAAAAAATTCTTTGAGCTCTAACTATTGAAAACTTCAGCTACCTTTAAAAAAAAAGTTACTACTATTTTGAGTACATAAAACAAAAGACCTAGACCCCTGCATATAAACTTTTTTCCATTGATACTATCAAAATTACGTTAATTATCAATGAGCATTGAGGGCTAACCTCATTTTCTTCCAGAGTTTCTCTGGGTAACCTCTCAGATCACAGTCAGGGAGCATGCAGAGAGTGAAGGCGGGATCTGTGGACAAGAGGGGTTGGTGATTTCCCTGTGTCCCATGTTTAGTAGTGAAACATGGGCTGAAGGGGGTCCTAAAACTGCCCACTGTCTCATCTTTCTGTCACTCCCCCTTTCCCCCCTCGTGAAGTGCAAACAATCCAGCCTTGGGCTGCACAGACTTATACCAAGATGTGCCAAGACATCCCAAGACAGCAGACTATGACATATACTTTGAACTCTTACAAGTATTAAAGTGCACATACTGTAGTACTGATTTTTCTTCAAAAACCAACCAAAGTAGCTAAAACTAGTTTTTACAGTTGGTATATAACTGAAAGATACTCACTCTAAAGGAATCCCAGTGCCAGCAAGAAACATATCCCATTCACTCCATGGGAACACCAAGGACGTGATTTTAGTAGAGCTAACACAAGACCTAGAGACTGTCACTGATATACATTGTGGAGACCTAACCCGCATCTACTGACTCAAAAACTCTACAGATAGGACCTTGGAAACTCATTTTCAAATTTCAGGTGTTGGCGAACCTCAAAGTCATGTTAAATGTTATACTCAGGAAACATTGATAATATGACAAAATGAATGTGAATGTGATATTGCTTACAGCACAATTTGTAATAACCTAAAACTGGAAATAACCCAAATATCTGTAAGCAAACAGTGAACAGATTTCATTGCATTCATTCCCCAGAATGTTATGGCACCTTAACAGTGAACACACACAGCTGTATTCAACAGGGAAGGAACTTCACAGACCTAACAGCAAAGGAGCAAGACCAATCCAGAGTGTGAATACATTTAGACAGAACTATACAGCTCCTTCATGCACATTAGGAAAAGGCCTCAACCCCGGACAGACTCATCCCCCACAGGCACGTAACTTGGCACCTTAAAAAAAAAAAAAAAGATCCCTTTTCAGGCGGCTGGCCCTGAGCCAAGCCACACAGTTTGCCCAGTGGAATCAGGCTGGATTTCAGCTCTTTTCTGCCCAGGAGGCTAAAATTGTTTGTGCACTGCAAAGTCAAAGTAAACAAGTCAAGTTCTTTATCCTCTCTATGCCTTGGTGTCACAAACCAGAAGAATGTTGAGTTGGATGAGTTTCCATTTTCATCCAGATGTGATGTTTCAAAAATTCTGTCATTAAATGCTCCTCTGTGGGGACGAATCCTGCGTCCAGCCAGAATATGAAATGTAATTTACCAGTGAAAAAACACTGTAAACATAGGGATGGGTGAATTCGAATTCTCTACGATATAGTTTGTATAATGCTGTGGACTTAGGAAAATTCTCTGTGTTCCTAATAACTGGATCACAAACATTTGGAGCTCAACTCCCTTGGAACACAGCAGCAGCGATTCAGAGGCTCACGTGCATGGGGCATGGAATGGTACAAGCCTCAAACTATGGGTTCAGCCTGGTTAGCCTGTTCCCCATGATCCTCTAGGAGCTGAGTGTGGGTAGCCTGCTTACTTCATGTAGCCTCTAGGCCACCAACTTTATTTTTTTTTTATTTTTTAATTTTTTTTATTTTTTAATATATGAAATTTACTGTCAAATTGGTTTCCATACAACACCCAGTGCTCATCCCAAAAGGTGCCCTCCTCAATACCCATCACCCACCCTGCCCTCCCTCCCACCCCCCATCAACCCTCAATTTGTTCTCAGTTTTTAACAGTCTCTTATGCTTTGGCTCTCTCCCACTCTAACCTCTTTTTTTTTTTTTTTTTCCTTCCCCTCCCCCATGGGTTTCTGTTATGTTTCTCAGGATCCACATAAGAGTGAAACCATATGGTATCTGTCTTTCTCTGTATGGCTTATTTCACTTAGCATAACACTCTCCAGTTCCATCCATGTTGCTACAAAAGGCCATATTTCATTTTTTCTCATTGCCACGTAGTATTCCATTGTGTATATAAACCACAATTTCTTTATCCATTCATCAGTTGATGGACATTTAGGCTCTTTCCATAATTTGGCTGTTGTTGAGAGTGCTGCTATAAACATTGGGGTACAAGTGCCCCTATGCATCAGTACTCCTGTATCCCTTGGATAAATTCCTAGCAGTGCTACCAACTTTAGAATACGGAGGCTAACACAGTCCCAGAATCTCTGCAAAGATACCTTAAGTTAAAACCAAAAGCATGAGTGAAAACTGTGGACTATAAGGCACCAAACCCAGGAGAAGCTGTCAGGTGGGTGTTTATGGAATAACCAGTGTGAATCACTTTTAGAAAACATCCACTGTTAGGTGAATAAAAGGTACCAGTGGTTATTCTTTCTGTCAGATGATAGACTCAACTTCCCATTAAGGATACCGATTTGATATAATAATATTTTCTCTTTTTCAAAAAGCATTTTGCTCCTTGTAAAACTTAACTCGGACTGGCAAACGAGCCTAAGTATCTACATACACAGCTGATGAGTACGCAATCTCATGGAAGTATCTATTATTTTTGAACCCTTTATTTTTTTTATAGATTGCTAATCTCTTTGAAAAGTCTACTGTCTTCTAGTGTCTGATGACAAAAGAGGAAAAACGCTACTGTCATGAGAAAAATGGTAGCTCTGTTTCCCACAAACTATGTCAAAATATCCTAGCCAGATAAGTATAGGTGTTATGTGCAGTTATTCTTAAACATGGTATAATGCTTCCTTTTTTTAAATTTAGGTAATTACATACAGGCATACCTCAGAGATGCTGTGCATTCAGATCCAGACCAGAAGAAAGCAAATATTGCTGTAAAGTTAGTCAAAGGGACTTTTTGGCGTCCTGGTGCATATAAAAGTTATGTTGCCAGTACAGGTTAGTATAATAAGTGTGTAATAGCATCATGTTTAAAAGACAATGTACATATCTCGTTAAAAAAATCCTTAATTGCTCAAAAATGTGACCTGTCATCAGAGCTAGTGAGTTGTCATCTTTTTCCTGGTAGAAGGTCTTGCTTTCATGTTGGTGGCTCTTGACCCATCAGGATGGTGGCTGCTAAAGGTTGGGTGGCTGTGGCAATTTGTTTTAAATGACATAGCAAGGAAGTTGGCCGCACTGACCGACTCTTCCTTTCACAAGCAATCTCTCTTGCATGTGATGCTGTTTGATAGCATTTTACCACAATACTACGTCTTTCTAAATTGGATTCAAATCTCTGAAACCTGCCTACTGCTTTTCAACTAAGTTTATGTCATATTTGAAATCCTCTGTTGTTTCAAAATCTTCATAGCGTCTTCATCAGGAGTAGATTCCACCTCAAGAAACTACTTTGTTTGCTCATTCACAAGAAACGATTCCTTATCCATTAAAGTTTCCCCATGAGATTGCAATCGTTCACTTATAGTAACAGGCTCCATGTATAATTCTAGTTCTCTTGCTGTTAACACCACATCTTCAGCTATTTCCTCCATAGGAGTCTTGAGCCCCTCAAAGTCATTCCTGAGCGTTGGAATCAACCTGTTTGAAGCTCCTGTTAATTTTGATATTTTTACGTCTTCTGATGTTCTGGATGGCACAAATGTTCTGAATGGCATCTAGAATGATGAGTTCTTTCCAAGAGGTTTTCAATTAACTTTACCCATATCCATCAGAAGAATAACTCTTTATGGCAGCTACAGCCTTACAAAACGTGTTTCTTAAAAATGAGACTTGGGGGGCGCCTGGGTGGCTCAGTCGGTTAAGGGTCCGACTTCAGCTCAGATCACGATCTCGAGGTCCGCGAGTTCGAGCCCCGCGTCGGGCTCTGGGCCTGATGGCTCAGAGCCTGGAGCCTGCTTCCGATTCTGTGTCTCCCTCTCTCTCTGCCCCTCCCCCGTTCATGCTGTGTCTCTCTCTGTCTCAAAAATAAATAAAAACGTTAAGGGAAAAAAAAGATTTAAAAATGAGACTTGGAAGTTGTAATTACTTCTTGATCCATGGGCTGCAGAATACATGCTACATTAGCAGGAATCAACACAACACTGATCTTGTACATTTCCATCAGAGCTCTTGGGTGACCAGGTACTTTATGAAAGAGCAGTGTGCACAAAATATCAGTGTGCATAAAATATTCAGTAAATGATGGTGGAAACAGGTTTTCTGTCACCCAGGGCTTTGTTGTTCCATTTAAAGAGCATAGGCAGACTATTTTTAGCATAATTCTTAAGGGTCTTAGGATTTTTGAAATGGAAATGCGCATTGGCTTCAACCAAA